>NW_027415777.1:0-39369 GCF_964106895.1 Numenius arquata | reverse complement strand
AGGGAACTTTACCAGCCACTACGGAACTCTACGGGCCCCTACGGAACCCTGCAGAACCCTCCAGAACCTTACAGAATCCCACGGATTCCTACAGACTCCTGCGGGCACTTACTCAACCCTAGAGGACCCTATGGAACACTGCCAGCTCCTATGGAAGGAACCCTACGGGCCCCTACAGAACACTACTGGCTCCTGCGGTACTCCAGAGGCCTCTAGGGAACCTACGAAGCTCTACGGAGCCCTATGGATCCTTACGGAACAGTACGGGCCCCTTCAGACCTCTGCGGGCGCTTATGGAAACCTACAGGACCCTACGGAACTGTACGAGACTCTACAGGCCCCTAGGGAACACCACAGGCCCCTACGGAACCCTACACAACCCTCCGGAAACATATGGCACCCTACAAGCTCCTACCAACCCCTGCGGGCACTTACACAACCCTACAGGTCCCTACGGCAATCTACGGGACTCTACGGGCCCCTAGGGAACCCTTCAGATTTCGACGGAACCCTACGAGGCCCTCTGGAACCCTACAGAATACTCCAGGACCCGACAGCACTCTACAAGACCCTTAGCAACACAACGGAACCTCACTAAAACCCTATGGGCTCCTACAGAACACTGCAGGTGCCTACGGAACCCTACAGACCCCTACGGAACCCTACAGACACCTGCGGGCACTTACGGAACCCTGCAGGCCCCTACGGAACCCTACAGGTCCATACAGAACCCCACAGGGCCCTACGGAACTTTACCAGCCACTACGGAACTCTACGGGTCCCTACGGAACCCTGCAGAACCCTCTGGAACCTTACAGAATCCCACAGACTTCTGCGGGCACTTACACAACCCTACAGGTCCCTACGGAAATCTACGGGACTCTATGGGCCCCTAGGGAACCCTATAGATTTCGACGGAACCCTACGAGCCCCTCTGGAACCCTACAGAATACTCCAGGACCCGACAGCACTCTACAAGACCCTTAGCAACACAACGGAACCTCACTAAACCCCTATGGGCTCCTACAGAACACTGCAGGCGCCTACGGAACCCTACAGACCCCTACAGAATACTACCAGCCACTACAGAAAAATATGGCCCCTACGGAACTCTACGGAACCTGGCAGAAACACTGTGGGCCCCTACAGGCCCTTGCGGGCACTTGCAGAACTCTGCAGGAACCCGCGGAACTTTATGGAACCCTACCAGCCCCTACGGAAGCCTAAAGACCCTTGCAGGCAGTTACGGAACGGTACAGGGCCCTAGGGAACTTTACCAGCCACTACGGAACTCTACGGGCCCCTACGGAACCCTGCAGAACCCTCCAGAACCTTACAGAATCCCACGGATTCCTACAGACTCCTGCGGGCACTTACTCAACCCTAGAGGACCCTATGGAACACTGCCAGCTCCTATGGAAGGAACCCTACGGGCCCCTACAGAACACTACTGGCTCCTGCGGTACTCCAGAGGCCTCTAGGGAACCTACGAAGCTCTACGGAGCCCTATGGATCCTTACGGAACAGTACGGGCCCCTTCAGACCTCTGCGGGCGCTTATGGAAACCTACAGGACCCTACGGAACTGTACGAGACTCTACAGGCCCCTAGGGAACACCACAGGCCCCTACGGAACCCTACACAACCCTCCGGAAACATATGGCACCCTACAAGCTCCTACCAACCCCTGCGGGCACTTACACAACCCTACAGGTCCCTACGGCAATCTACGGGACTCTACGGGCCCCTAGGGAACCCTTCAGATTTCGACGGAACCCTACGAGGCCCTCTGGAACCCTACAGAATACTCCAGGACCCGACAGCACTCTACAAGACCCTTAGCAACACAACGGAACCTCACTAAAACCCTATGGGCTCCTACAGAACACTGCAGGTGCCTACGGAACCCTACAGACCCCTACGGAACCCTACAGACACCTGCGGGCACTTACGGAACCCTGCAGGCCCCTACGGAACCCTACAGGTCCATACAGAACCCCACAGGGCCCTACGGAACTTTACCAGCCACTACGGAACTCTACGGGTCCCTACGGAACCCTGCAGAACCCTCTGGAACCTTACAGAATCCCACAGACTCCTACAGACTTCTGCGGGCACTTACACAACCCTACAGGTCCCTACGGAAATCTACGGGACTCTATGGGCCCCTAGGGAACCCTATAGATTTCGACGGAACCCTACGAGCCCCTCTGGAACCCTACAGAATACTCCAGGACCCGACAGCACTCTACAAGACCCTTAGCAACACAACGGAACCTCACTAAACCCCTATGGGCTCCTACAGAACACTGCAGGCGCCTACGGAACCCTACAGACCCCTACAGAATACTACCAGCCACTACAGAAAAATATGGCCCCTACGGAACTCTACGGAACCTGGCAGAAACACTGTGGGCCCCTACAGGCCCTTGCGGGCACTTGCAGAACTCTGCAGGAACCCGCGGAACTTTATGGAACCCTACCAGCCCCTACGGAAGCCTAAAGACCCTTGCAGGCAGTTACGGAACGGTACAGGGCCCTAGGGAACTTTACCAGCCACTACGGAACTCTACGGGCCCCTACGGAACCCTGCAGAACCCTCCAGAACCTTACAGAATCCCACGGATTCCTACAGACTCCTGCGGGCACTTACTCAACCCTAGAGGACCCTATGGAACACTGCCAGCTCCTATGGAAGGAACCCTACGGGCCCCTACAGAACACTACTGGCTCCTGCGGTACTCCAGAGGCCTCTAGGGAACCTACGAAGCTCTACGGAGCCCTATGGATCCTTACGGAACAGTACGGGCCCCTTCAGACCTCTGCGGGCGCTTATGGAAACCTACAGGACCCTACGGAACTGTACGAGACTCTACAGGCCCCTAGGGAACACCACAGGCCCCTACGGAACCCTACACAACCCTCCGGAAACATATGGCACCCTACAAGCTCCTACCAACCCCTGCGGGCACTTACACAACCCTACAGGTCCCTACGGCAATCTACGGGACTCTACGGGCCCCTAGGGAACCCTTCAGATTTCGACGGAACCCTACGAGGCCCTCTGGAACCCTACAGAATACTCCAGGACCCGACAGCACTCTACAAGACCCTTAGCAACACAACGGAACCTCACTAAAACCCTATGGGCTCCTACAGAACACTGCAGGTGCCTACGGAACCCTACAGACCCCTACGGAACCCTACAGACACCTGCGGGCACTTACGGAACCCTGCAGGCCCCTACGGAACCCTACAGGTCCATACAGAACCCCACAGGGCCCTACGGAACTTTACCAGCCACTACGGAACTCTACGGGTCCCTACGGAACCCTGCAGAACCCTCTGGAACCTTACAGAATCCCACAGACTTCTGCGGGCACTTACACAACCCTACAGGTCCCTACGGAAATCTACGGGACTCTATGGGCCCCTAGGGAACCCTATAGATTTCGACGGAACCCTACGAGCCCCTCTGGAACCCTACAGAATACTCCAGGACCCGACAGCACTCTACAAGACCCTTAGCAACACAACGGAACCTCACTAAACCCCTATGGGCTCCTACAGAACACTGCAGGCGCCTACGGAACCCTACAGACCCCTACAGAATACTACCAGCCACTACAGAAAAATATGGCCCCTACGGAACTCTACGGAACCTGGCAGAAACACTGTGGGCCCCTACAGGCCCTTGCGGGCACTTGCAGAACTCTGCAGGAACCCGCGGAACTTTATGGAACCCTACCAGCCCCTACGGAAGCCTAAAGACCCTTGCAGGCAGTTACGGAACGGTACAGGGCCCTAGGGAACTTTACCAGCCACTACGGAACTCTACGGGCCCCTACGGAACCCTGCAGAACCCTCCAGAACCTTACAGAATCCCACGGATTCCTACAGACTCCTGCGGGCACTTACTCAACCCTAGAGGACCCTATGGAACACTGCCAGCTCCTATGGAAGGAACCCTACGGGCCCCTACAGAACACTACTGGCTCCTGCGGTACTCCAGAGGCCTCTAGGGAACCTACGAAGCTCTACGGAGCCCTATGGATCCTTACGGAACAGTACGGGCCCCTTCAGACCTCTGCGGGCGCTTATGGAAACCTACAGGACCCTACGGAACTGTACGAGACTCTACAGGCCCCTAGGGAACACCACAGGCCCCTACGGAACCCTACACAACCCTCCGGAAACATATGGCACCCTACAAGCTCCTACCAACCCCTGCGGGCACTTACACAACCCTACAGGTCCCTACGGCAATCTACGGGACTCTACGGGCCCCTAGGGAACCCTTCAGATTTCGACGGAACCCTACGAGGCCCTCTGGAACCCTACAGAATACTCCAGGACCCGACAGCACTCTACAAGACCCTTAGCAACACAACGGAACCTCACTAAAACCCTATGGGCTCCTACAGAACACTGCAGGTGCCTACGGAACCCTACAGACCCCTACGGAACCCTACAGACACCTGCGGGCACTTACGGAACCCTGCAGGCCCCTACGGAACCCTACAGGTCCATACAGAACCCCACAGGGCCCTACGGAACTTTACCAGCCACTACGGAACTCTACGGGTCCCTACGGAACCCTGCAGAACCCTCTGGAACCTTACAGAATCCCACAGACTCCTACAGACTTCTGCGGGCACTTACACAACCCTACAGGTCCCTACGGAAATCTACGGGACTCTATGGGCCCCTAGGGAACCCTATAGATTTCGACGGAACCCTACGAGCCCCTCTGGAACCCTACAGAATACTCCAGGACCCGACAGCACTCTACAAGACCCTTAGCAACACAACGGAACCTCACTAAACCCCTATGGGCTCCTACAGAACACTGCAGGCGCCTACGGAACCCTACAGACCCCTACAGAATACTACCAGCCACTACAGAAAAATATGGCCCCTACGGAACTCTACGGAACCTGGCAGAAACACTGTGGGCCCCTACAGGCCCTTGCGGGCACTTGCAGAACTCTGCAGGAACCCGCGGAACTTTATGGAACCCTACCAGCCCCTACGGAAGCCTAAAGACCCTTGCAGGCAGTTACGGAACGGTACAGGGCCCTAGGGAACTTTACCAGCCACTACGGAACTCTACGGGCCCCTACGGAACCCTGCAGAACCCTCCAGAACCTTACAGAATCCCACGGATTCCTACAGACTCCTGCGGGCACTTACTCAACCCTAGAGGACCCTATGGAACACTGCCAGCTCCTATGGAAGGAACCCTACGGGCCCCTACAGAACACTACTGGCTCCTGCGGTACTCCAGAGGCCTCTAGGGAACCTACGAAGCTCTACGGAGCCCTATGGATCCTTACGGAACAGTACGGGCCCCTTCAGACCTCTGCGGGCGCTTATGGAAACCTACAGGACCCTACGGAACTGTACGAGACTCTACAGGCCCCTAGGGAACACCACAGGCCCCTACGGAACCCTACACAACCCTCCGGAAACATATGGCACCCTACAAGCTCCTACCAACCCCTGCGGGCACTTACACAACCCTACAGGTCCCTACGGCAATCTACGGGACTCTACGGGCCCCTAGGGAACCCTTCAGATTTCGACGGAACCCTACGAGCCCCTCTGGAACCCTACAGAATACTCCAGGACCCGACAGCACTCTACAAGACCCTTAGCAACACAACGGAACCTCACTAAAACCCTATGGGCTCCTACAGAACACTGCAGGTGCCTACGGAACCCTACAGACCCCTACGGAACCCTACAGACACCTGCGGGCACTTACGGAACCCTGCAGGCCCCTACGGAACCCTACAGGTCCATACAGAACCCCACAGGGCCCTACGGAACTTTACCAGCCACTACGGAACTCTACGGGTCCCTACGGAACCCTGCAGAACCCTCTGGAACCTTACAGAATCCCACAGACTCCTACAGACTTCTGCGGGCACTTACACAACCCTACAGGTCCCTACGGAAATCTACGGGACTCTATGGGCCCCTAGGGAACCCTATAGATTTCGACGGAACCCTACGAGCCCCTCTGGAACCCTACAGAATACTCCAGGACCCGACAGCACTCTACAAGACCCTTAGCAACACAACGGAACCTCACTAAACCCCTATGGGCTCCTACAGAACACTGCAGGCGCCTACGGAACCCTACAGACCCCTACAGAATACTACCAGCCACTACAGAAAAATATGGCCCCTACGGAACTCTACGGAACCTGGCAGAAACACTGTGGGCCCCTACAGGCCCTTGCGGGCACTTGCAGAACTCTGCAGGAACCCGCGGAACTTTATGGAACCCTACCAGCCCCTACGGAAGCCTAAAGACCCTTGCAGGCAGTTACGGAACGGTACAGGGCCCTAGGGAACTTTACCAGCCACTACGGAACTCTACGGGCCCCTACGGAACCCTGCAGAACCCTCCAGAACCTTACAGAATCCCACGGATTCCTACAGACTCCTGCGGGCACTTACTCAACCCTAGAGGACCCTATGGAACACTGCCAGCTCCTATGGAAGGAACCCTACGGGCCCCTACAGAACACTACTGGCTCCTGCGGTACTCCAGAGGCCTCTAGGGAACCTACGAAGCTCTACGGAGCCCTATGGATCCTTACGGAACAGTACGGGCCCCTTCAGACCTCTGCGGGCGCTTATGGAAACCTACAGGACCCTACGGAACTGTACGAGACTCTACAGGCCCCTAGGGAACACCACAGGCCCCTACGGAACCCTACACAACCCTCCGGAAACATATGGCACCCTACAAGCTCCTACCAACCCCTGCGGGCACTTACACAACCCTACAGGTCCCTACGGCAATCTACGGGACTCTACGGGCCCCTAGGGAACCCTTCAGATTTCGACGGAACCCTATGAGGCCCTCTGGAACCCTACAGAATACTCCAGGACCCGACAGCACTCTACAAGACCCTTAGCAACACAACGGAACCTCACTAAAACCCTATGGGCTCCTACAGAACACTGCAGGTGCCTACGGAACCCTACAGACCCCTACGGAACCCTACAGACACCTGCGGGCACTTACGGAACCCTGCAGGCCCCTACGGAACCCTACAGGTCCATACAGAACCCCACAGGGCCCTACGGAACTTTACCAGCCACTACGGAACTCTACGGGTCCCTACGGAACCCTGCAGAACCCTCTGGAACCTTACAGAATCCCACAGACTCCTACAGACTTCTGCGGGCACTTACACAACCCTACAGGTCCCTACGGAAATCTACGGGACTCTATGGGCCCCTAGGGAACCCTATAGATTTCGATGGAACCCTACGAGCCCCTCTGGAACCCTACAGAATACTCCAGGACCCAACAGCACTCTACAAGACCCTTAGCAACACAACGGAACCTCACTAAACCCCTATGGGCTCCTACAGAACACTGCAGGCGCCTACGGAACCCTACAGACCCCTACAGAATACTACCAGCCACTACAGAAAAATATGGCCCCTACGGAACTCTACGGAACCTGGCAGAAACACTGTGGGCCCCTACAGGCCCTTGCGGGCACTTGCAGAACTCTGCAGGAACCCGCGGAACTTTATGGAACCCTACCAGCCCCTACGGAAGCCTAAAGACCCTTGCAGGCAGTTACGGAACGGTACAGGGCCCTAGGGAACTTTACCAGCCACTACGGAACTCTACGGGCCCCTACGGAACCCTGCAGAACCCTCCAGAACCTTACAGAATCCCACGGATTCCTACAGACTCCTGCGGGCACTTACTCAACCCTAGAGGACCCTATGGAACACTGCCAGCTCCTATGGAAGGAACCCTACGGGCCCCTACAGAACACTACTGGCTCCTGCGGTACTCCAGAGGCCTCTAGGGAACCTACGAAGCTCTACGGAGCCCTATGGATCCTTACGGAACAGTACGGGCCCCTTCAGACCTCTGCGGGCGCTTATGGAAACCTACAGGACCCTACAGGCCCCTAGGGAACACCACAGGCCCCTACGGAACCCTACACAACCCTCCGGAAACATATGGCACCCTACAAGCTCCTACCAACCCCTGCGGGCACTTACACAACCCTACAGGTCCCTACGGCAATCTACGGGACTCTACGGGCCCCTAGGGAACCCTTCAGATTTCGACAGAACCCTACGAGGCCCTCTGGAACCCTACAGAATACTCCAGGACCCGACAGCACTCTACAAGACCCTTAGCAACACAACGGAACCTCACTAAAACCCTATGGGCTCCTACAGAACACTGCAGGTGCCTACGGACACTACAGACCCCTACGGAACCCTACAGACACCTGCGGGCACTTACGGAACCCTGCAGGCCCCTACGGAACCCTACAGGTCCATACAGAACCCCACAGGGCCCTACGGAACTTTACCAGCCACTACAGAACTCTACGGGCCCCTACGGAACCCTGCAGAACCCTCCAGAACCTTACAGAATCCCATGGATTCCTACAGACTCCTGCGGGCACTTACTCAACCCTAGAGGACCCTACGGAACACTACTGGCTCCTGCGGTACTCCAGAGGCCTCTAGGGAACCTACGAAGCTCTACGGAGCCCTATGGATCCTTATGGAACAGTACGGGCCCCTTCAGACCTCTGCGGGCGCTTATGGAAAGCTACAGGACCCTACGGAACAGTACGAGACTCTACAGGCCCCTAGGGAACACCACAGGCCCCTACGGAACCGTACGAGACTCTACAGGCCCCTAGGGAACACCACAGGCCCCTACGGAACCCTACACAACCCTCTGGAAACTTATGGAACCCTACAAGCTCCTACCAACCCCTGCGAGCACTTACACAACCCTACAGGTCCCTACGGCAATCTACGGGACTCTACGGGCCCCTAGGGAACCCTTCAGATTTCGACGGAACCCTACGAGGCCCTCTGGAACCCTACAGAATACTCCAGGACCCGACAGCACTCTACAAGACCCTTAGCAACACAACGGAACCTCACTAAAACCCTATGGGCTCCTACAGAACACTGCAGGTGCCTACGGAACCCTACAGACCCCTACGGAACCCTACAGACACCTGCGGGCACTTACGGAACCCTGCAGGCCCCTACGGAACCCTACAGGTCCATACAGAACCCCACAGGGCCCTACGGAACTTTACCAGCCACTACGGAACTCTACGGGTCCCTACGGAACCCTGCAGAACCCTCTGGAACCTTACAGAATCCCACAGACTCCTACAGACTTCTGCGGGCACTTACACAACCCTACAGGTCCCTACGGAAATCTACGGGACTCTATGGGCCCCTAGGGAACCCTATAGATTTCGATGGAACCCTACGAGCCCCTCTGGAACCCTACAGAATACTCCAGGACCCAACAGCACTCTACAAGACCCTTAGCAACACAACGGAACTTCACTAAAACCCTATGGGCTCCTACAGAACACTGCAGGCGCCTACGGAACCCTACAGACCCCTACAGAATACTACCAGCCACTACAGAAAAATATGGCCCCTACGGAACTCTACGGAACCTGGCAGAAACACTGTGGGCCCCTACAGGCCCTTGCGGGCACTTGCAGAACTCTGCAGGAACCCGCGGAACTTTATGGAACCCTACCAGCCCCTACGGAAGCCTAAAGACCCTTGCAGGCAGTTACGGAACGGTACAGGGCCCTAGGGAACTTTACCAGCCACTACGGAACTCTACGGGCCCCTACGGAACCCTGCAGAACCCTCCAGAACCTTACAGAATCCCACGGATTCCTACAGACTCCTGCGGGCACTTACTCAACCCTAGAGGACCCTATGGAACACTGCCAGCTCCTATGGAAGGAACCCTACGGGCCCCTACAGAACACTACTGGCTCCTGCGGTACTCCAGAGGCCTCTAGGGAACCTACGAAGCTCTACGGAGCCCTATGGATCCTTACGGAACAGTACGGGCCCCTTCAGACCTCTGCGGGCGCTTATGGAAACCTACAGGACCCTACGGAACTGTACGAGACTCTACAGGCCCCTAGGGAACACCACAGGCCCCTACGGAACCCTACACAACCCTCCGGAAACATATGGCACCCTACAAGCTCCTACCAACCCCTGCGGGCACTTACACAACCCTACAGGTCCCTACGGCAATCTACGGGACTCTACGGGCCCCTAGGGAACCCTTCAGATTTCGACGGAACCCTACGAGGCCCTCTGGAACCCTACAGAATACTCCAGGACCCGACAGCACTCTACAAGACCCTTAGCAACACAACGGAACCTCACTAAAACCCTATGGGCTCCTACAGAACACTGCAGGTGCCTACGGAACCCTACAGACCCCTACGGAACCCTACAGACACCTGCGGGCACTTACGGAACCCTGCAGGCCCCTACGGAACCCTACAGGTCCATACAGAACCCCACAGGGCCCTACGGAACTTTACCAGCCACTACGGAACTCTACGGGTCCCTACGGAACCCTGCAGAACCCTCCGGAACCTTACAGAATCCCACAGACTTCTGCGGGCACTTACACAACCCTACAGGTCCCTACGGAAATCTACGGGACTCTATGGGCCCCTAGGGAACCCTATAGATTTCGAGGGAACCCTACGAGCCCCTCTGGAACCCTACAGAATACTCCAGGACCCGACAGCACTCTACAAGACCCTTAGCAACACAACAGAACCTCACTAAACCCCTATGGGCTCCTACAGAACACTGCAGGCGCCTACGGAACCCTACAGACCCCTACAGAATACTACCAGCCACTACAGAAAAATATGGCCCCTACGGAACTCTACGGAACCTGGCAGAAACACTGTGGGCCCTACAGGCCCTTGCGGGCACTTGCAGAACTCTGCAGGAACCCGCGGAACTTTATGGAACCCTACCAGCCCCTGCCCTACGGAAGCCTAAAGACCCTTGCAGGCAGTTACGGAACGGTACAGGGCCCTAGGGAACTTTACCAGCCACTACGGAACTCTACGGGCCCCTACGGAACCCTGCAGAACCCTCCAGAACCTTACAGAATCCCACGGATTCCTACAGACTCCTGCGGGCACTTACTCAACCCTAGAGGACCCTATGGAACACTGCCAGCTCCTATGGAAGGAACCCTACGGGCCCCTACAGAACACTACTGGCTCCTGCGGTACTCCAGAGGCCTCTAGGGAACCTACGAGCTCTACGGAGCCCTATGGATCCTTACGGAACAGTACGGGCCCCTTCAGACCTCTGCGGGCGCTTATGGAAAGCTACAGGACCCTACGGAACTGTACGAGACTCTACAGGCCCCTAGGGAACACCACAGGCCCCTACGGAACCCTACACAACCCTCCGGAAACATATGGCACCCTACAAGCTCCTACCAACCCTGCGGGCACTTACACAACCCTACAGGTCCCTACGGCAATCTACGGGACTCTACGGGCCCCTAGGGAACCCTTCAGATTTCGACGGAACCCTACGAGGCCCTCTGGAACCCTACAGAATACTCCAGGACCCGACAGCACTCTACAAGACCCTTAGCAACACAACGGAACCTCACTAAAACCCTATGGGCTCCTACAGAACACTGCAGGTGCCTACGGAACCCTACAGACCCCTACGGAACCCTACAGACACCTGCGGGCACTTACGGAACCCTGCAGGCCCCTACGGAACCCTACAGGTCCATACAGAACCCCACAGGGCCCTACGGAACTTTACCAGCCACTACGGAACTCTACGGGTCCCTACGGAACCCTGCAGAACCCTCTGGAACCTTACAGAATCCCACAGACTCCTACAGACTTCTGCGGGCACTTACACAACCCTACAGGTCCCTACGGAAATCTACGGGACTCTATGGGCCCCTAGGGAACCCTATAGATTTCGACGGAACCCTACGAGCCCCTCTGGAACCCTACAGAATACTCCAGGACCCAACAGCACTCTACAAGACCCTTAGCAAACACAACGGAACTTCACTAAAACCCTATGGGCTCCTACAGAACACTGCAGGCGCCTACGGAACCCTACAGACCCCTACAGAATACTACAGCCACTACAGAAAAATATGGCCCCTACGGAACTCTACGGAACCTGGCAGAAACACTGTGGGCCCCTACAGGCCCTTGCGGGCACTTGCAGAACTCTGCAGGAACCCGCGGAACTTTATGGAACCCTACCAGCCCCTACGGAAGCCTAAAGACCCTTGCAGGCAGTTACGGAACGGTACAGGGCCCTAGGGAACTTTACCAGCCACTACGGAACTCTACGGGCCCCTACGGAACCCTGCAGAACCCTCCAGAACCTTACAGAATCCCACGGATTCCTACAGACTCCTCGGGCACTTACTCAACCCTAGAGGACCCCTATGGAACACTGCCAGCTCCTATGGAAGGAACCCTACGGGCCCCTACAGAACACTACTGGCTCCTGCGGTACTCCAGAGGCCTCTAGGGAACCTACGAAGCTCTACGGAGCCCTATGGATCCTTACGAACAGTACGGGCCCCTTCAGACCTCTGCGGGCGCTTATGGAAACCTACAGGACCCTACGGAACTGTACGAGACTCTACAGGCCCCTAGGGAACACCACAGGCCCCTACGGAACCCTACACAACCCTCCGAAACATATGGCACCCTACAAGCTCCTACCAACCCCTGCGGGCACTTACACAACCCTACAGGTCCCTACGGCAATCTACGGGACTCTACGGGCCCCTAGGGAACCCTTCAGATTTCGACGGAACCCTACGAGGCCCCTCTGGAACCCTACAGAATACTCCAGGACCCGACAGCACTCTACAAGACCTTAGCAACACAACGGAACCTCACTAAACCCCTATGGGCTCCTACAGAACACTGCAGGCGCCTACGGAACCCTACAGACCCCTACAGAATACTACCAGCCACTACAGAAAAATATGGCCCCTACGGAACTCTACGGAACCTGGCAGAAACACTGTGGGCCCCTACAGGCCCTTGCGGGCACTTGCAGAACTCTGCAGGAACCCGCGGAACTTTATGGAACCCTACCAGCCCCTACGGAAGCCTAAAGACCCTTGCAGGCAGTTACGGAACGGTACAGGGCCCTAGGGAACTTTACCAGCCACTACGGAACTCTACGGGCCCCTACGGAACCCTGCAGAACCCTCCAGAACCTTACAGAATCCCACGGATTCCTACAGACTCCTGCGGGCACTTACTCAACCCTAGAGGACCCTATGGAACACTGCCAGCTCCTATGGAAGGAACCCTACGGGCCCCTACAGAACACTACTGGCTCCTGCGGTACTCCAGAGGCCTCTAGGGAACCTACGAAGCTCTACGGAGCCCTATGGATCCTTACGGAACAGTACGGGCCCCTTCAGACCTCTGCGGGCGCTTATGGAAACCTACAGGACCCTACGGAACTGTACGAGACTCTACAGGCCCTAGGGAAACACCACAGGCCCCTACGGAACCCTACACAACCCTCCGGAAACATATGGCACCCTACAAGCTCCTACCAACCCCTGCGGGCACTTACACAACCCTACAGGTCCCTACGGCAATCTACGGGACTCTACGGGCCCCTAGGGAACCCTTCAGATTTCGACGGAACCCTACGAGGCCCTCTGGAACCCTACAGAATACTCCAGGACCCGACAGCACTCTACAAGACCCTTAGCAACACAACGGAACCTCACTAAAACCCTATGGGCTCCTACAGAACACTGCAGGTGCCTACGGAACCCTACAGACCCCTACGGAACCCTACAGACACCTGCGGGCACTACGGAACCCTGCAGGCCCCTACGGAACCCTACAGGTCCATACAGAACC
Source organism: Numenius arquata (assembly GCF_964106895.1). Taxonomy (NCBI): domain Eukaryota; kingdom Metazoa; phylum Chordata; class Aves; order Charadriiformes; family Scolopacidae; genus Numenius; species Numenius arquata. The sequence continues at coordinate 25,610 of NW_027415777.1, read as the reverse complement.
CCACAGGGCCCTACGGAACTTTACCAGCCACTACGGAACTCTACGGGTCCCTACGGAACCCTGCAGAACCCTCCGGAACCTTACAGAATCCCACAGACTTCTGCGGGCACTTACACAACCCTACAGGTCCCTACGGAAATCTACGGGACTCTATGGGCCCCTAGGGAACCCTATAGATTTCGACGGAACCCTACGAGCCCCTCTGGAACCCTACAGAATACTCCAGGACCCGACAGCACTCTACAAGACCCTTAGCAACACAACGGAACCTCACTAAACCCCTATGGGCTCCTACAGAACACTGCAGGCGCCTACGGAACCCTACAGACCCCTACAGAATACTACCAGCCACTACAGAAAAATATGGCCCCTACGGAACTCTACGGAACCTGGCAGAAACACTGTGGGCCCCTACAGGCCCTTGCGGGCACTTGCAGAACTCTGCAGGAACCCGCGGAACTTTATGGAACCCTACCAGCCCCTACGGAAGCCTAAAGACCCTTGCAGGCAGTTACGGAACGGTACAGGGCCCTAGGGAACTTTACCAGCCACTACGGAACTCTACGGGCCCCTACGGAACCCTGCAGAACCCTCCAGAACCTTACAGAATCCCACGGATTCCTACAGACTCCTGCGGGCACTTACTCAACCCTAGAGGACCCTATGGAACACTGCCAGCTCCTATGGAAGGAACCCTACGGGCCCCTACAGAACACTACTGGCTCCTGCGGTACTCCAGAGGCCTCTAGGGAACCTACGAAGCTCTACGGAGCCCTATGGATCCTTACGGAACAGTACGGGCCCCTTCAGACCTCTGCGGGCGCTTATGGAAACCTACAGGACCCTACGGAACTGTACGAGACTCTACAGGCCCCTAGGGAACACCACAGGCCCCTACGGAACCCTACACAACCCTCCGGAAACATATGGCACCCTACAAGCTCCTACCAACCCCTGCGGGCACTTACACAACCCTACAGGTCCCTACGGCAATCTACGGGACTCTACGGGCCCCTAGGGAACCCTTCAGATTTCGACGGAACCCTACGAGGCCCTCTGGAACCCTACAGAATACTCCAGGACCCGACAGCACTCTACAAGACCCTTAGCAACACAACGGAACCTCACTAAAACCCTATGGGCTCCTACAGAACACTGCAGGTGCCTACGGAACCCTACAGACCCCTACGGAACCCTACAGACACCTGCGGGCACTTACGGAACCCTGCAGGCCCCTACGGAACCCTACAGGTCCATACAGAACCCCACAGGGCCCTACGGAACTTTACCAGCCACTACGGAACTCTACGGGTCCCTACGGAACCCTGCAGAACCCTCTGGAACCTTACAGAATCCCACAGACTCCTACAGACTTCTGCGGGCACTTACACAACCCTACAGGTCCCTACGGAAATCTACGGGACTCTATGGGCCCCTAGGGAACCCTATAGATTTCGACGGAACCCTACGAGCCCCTCTGGAACCCTACAGAATACTCCAGGACCCAACAGCACTCTACAAGACCCTTAGCAACACAACGGAACTTCACTAAAACCCTATGGGCTCCTACAGAACACTGCAGGCGCCTACGGAACCCTACAGACCCCTACAGAATACTACCAGCCACTACAGAAAAATATGGCCCCTACGGAACTCTACGGAACCTGGCAGAAACACTGTGGGCCCCTACAGGCCCTTGCGGGCACTTGCAGAACTCTGCAGGAACCCGCGGAACTTTATGGAACCCTACCAGCCCCTACGGAAGCCTAAAGACCCTTGCAGGCAGTTACGGAACGGTACAGGGCCCTAGGGAACTTTACCAGCCACTACGGAACTCTACGGGCCCCTACGGAACCCTGCAGAACCCTCCAGAACCTTACAGAATCCCACGGATTCCTACAGACTCCTGCGGGCACTTACTCAACCCTAGAGGACCCTATGGAACACTGCCAGCTCCTATGGAAGGAACCCTACGGGCCCCTACAGAACACTACTGGCTCCTGCGGTACTCCAGAGGCCTCTAGTGAACCTACGAAGCTCTACGGAGCCCTATGGATCCTTACGGAACAGTACGGGCCCCTTCAGACCTCTGCGGGCGCTTATGGAAACCTACAGGACCCTACGGAACTGTACGAGACTCTACAGGCCCCTAGGGAACACCACAGGCCCCTACGGAACCCTACACAACCCTCCGGAAACATATGGCACCCTACAAGCTCCTACCAACCCCTGCGGGCACTTACACAACCCTACAGGTCCCTACGGCAATCTACGGGACTCTACGGGCCCCTAGGGAACCCTTCAGATTTCGACGGAACCCTACGAGGCCCTCTGGAACCCTACAGAATACTCCAGGACCCGACAGCACTCTACAAGACCCTTAGCAACACAACGGAACCTCACTAAAACCCTATGGGCTCCTACAGAACACTGCAGGTGCCTACGGAACCCTACAGACCCCTACGGAACCCTACAGACACCTGCGGGCACTTACGGAACCCTGCAGGCCCCTACGGAACCCTACAGGTCCATACAGAACCCCACAGGGCCCTACGGAACTTTACCAGCCACTACGGAACTCTACGGGTCCCTACGGAACCCTGCAGAACCCTCTGGAACCTTACAGAATCCCACAGACTCCTACAGACTTCTGCGGGCACTTACACAACCCTACAGGTCCCTACGGAAATCTACGGGACTCTATGGGCCCCTAGGGAACCCTGTAGATTTCGATGGAACCCTACGAGCCCCTCTGGAACCCTACAGAATACTCCAGGACCCAACAGCACTCTACAAGACCCTTAGCAACACAACGGAACCTCACTAAACCCCTATGGGCTCCTACAGAACACTGCAGGCGCCTACGGAACCCTACAGACCCCTACAGAATACTACCAGCCACTACAGAAAAATATGGCCCCTACGGAACTCTACGGAACCTGGCAGAAACACTGTGGGCCCCTACAGGCCCTTGCGGGCACTTGCAGAACTCTGCAGGAACCCGCGGAACTTTATGGAACCCTACCAGCCCCTACGGAAGCCTAAAGACCCTTGCAGGCAGTTACGGAACGGTACAGGGCCCTAGGGAACTTTACCAGCCACTACGGAACTCTACGGGCCCCTACGGAACCCTGCAGAACCCTCCAGAACCTTACAGAATCCCACGGATTCCTACAGACTCCTGCGGGCACTTACTCAACCCTAGAGGACCCTATGGAACACTGCCAGCTCCTATGGAAGGAACCCTACGGGCCCCTACAGAACACTACTGGCTCCTGCGGTACTCCAGAGGCCTCTAGGGAACCTACGAAGCTCTACGGAGCCCTATGGATCCTTACGGAACAGTACGGGCCCCTTCAGACCTCTGCGGGCGCTTATGGAAACCTACAGGACCCTACGGAACTGTACGAGACTCTACAGGCCCCTAGGGAACACCACAGGCCCCTACGGAACCCTACACAACCCTCCAGAAACATATGGCACCCTACAAGCTCCTACCAACCCCTGCAGGCACTTACACAACCCTACAGGTCCCTACGGCAATCTACGGGACTCTACGGGCCCCTAGGGAACCCTTCAGATTTCGACGGAACCCTACGAGGCCCTCTGGAACCCTACAGAATACTCCAGGACCCGACAGCACTCTACAAGACCCTTAGCAACACAACGGAACCTCACTAAAACCCTATGGGCTCCTACAGAACACTGCAGGTGCCTACGGAACCCTACAGACCCCTACGGAACCCTACAGACACCTGCGGGCACTTACGGAACCCTGCAGGCCCCTACGGAACCCTACAGGTCCATACAGAACCCCACAGGGCCCTACGGAACTTTACCAGCCACTACGGAACTCTACGGGTCCCTACGGAACCCTGCAGAACCCTCCGGAACCTTACAGAATCCCACAGACTTCTGCGGGCACTTACACAACCCTACAGGTCCCTACGGAAATCTACGGGACTCTATGGGCCCCTAGGGAACCCTATAGATTTCGACGGAACCCTACGAGCCCCTCTGGAACCCTACAGAATACTCCAGGACCCGACAGCACTCTACAAGACCCTTAGCAACACAACGGAACCTCACTAAACCCCTATGGGCTCCTACAGAACACTGCAGGCGCCTACGGAACCCTACAGACCCCTACAGAATACTACCAGCCACTACAGAAAAATATGGCCCCTACGGAACTCTACGGAACCTGGCAGAAACACTGTGGGCCCCTACAGGCCCTTGCGGGCACTTGCAGAACTCTGCAGGAACCCGCGGAACTTTATGGAACCCTACCAGCCCCTACGGAAGCCTAAAGACCCTTGCAGGCAGTTACGGAACGGTACAGGGCCCTAGGGAACTTTACCAGCCACTACGGAACTCTACGGGCCCCTACGGAACCCTGCAGAACCCTCCAGAACCTTACAGAATCCCACGGATTCCTACAGACTCCTGCGGGCACTTACTCAACCCTAGAGGACCCTATGGAACACTGCCAGCTCCTATGGAAGGAACCCTACGGGCTCCTACAGAACACTACTGGCTCCTGCGGTACTCCAGAGGCCTCTAGGGAACCTACGAAGCTCTACGGAGCCCTATGGATCCTTACGGAACAGTACGGGCCCCTTCAGACCTCTGCGGGCGCTTATGGAAACCTACAGGACCCTACGGAACTGTACGAGACTCTACAGGCCCCTAGGGAACACCACAGGCCCCTACGGAACCCTACACAACCCTCCGGAAACATATGGCACCCTACAAGCTCCTACCAACCCCTGCGGGCACTTACACAACCCTACAGGTCCCTACGGCAATCTACGGGACTCTACGGGCCCCTAGGGAACCCTTCAGATTTCGACGGAACCCTACGAGGCCCTCTGGAACCCTACAGAATACTCCAGGACCCGACAGCACTCTACAAGACCCTTAGCAACACAACGGAACCTCACTAAAACCCTATGGGCTCCTACAGAACACTGCAGGTGCCTACGGAACCCTACAGACCCCTACGGAACCCTACAGACACCTGCGGGCACTTACGGAACCCTGCAGGCCCCTACGGAACCCTACAGGTCCATACAGAACCCCACAGGGCCCTACGGAACTTTACCAGCCACTACGGAACTCTACGGGTCCCTACGGAACCCTGCAGAACCCTCTGGAACCTTACAGAATCCCACAGACTCCTACAGACTTCTGCGGGCACTTACACAACCCTACAGGTCCCTACGGAAATCTACGGGACTCTATGGGCCCCTAGGGAACCCTATAGATTTCGACGGAACCCTACGAGCCCCTCTGGAACCCTACAGAATACTCCAGGACCCAACAGCACTCTACAAGACCCTTAGCAACACAACGGAACTTCACTAAAACCCTATGGGCTCCTACAGAACACTGCAGGCGCCTACGGAACCCTACAGACCCCTACAGAATACTACCAGCCACTACAGAAAAATATGGCCCCTACGGAACTCTACGGAACCTGGCAGAAACACTGTGGGCCCCTACAGGCCCTTGCGGGCACTTGCAGAACTCTGCAGGAACCCGCGGAACTTTATGGAACCCTACCAGCCCCTACGGAAGCCTAAAGACCCTTGCAGGCAGTTACGGAACGGTACAGGGCCCTAGGGAACTTTACCAGCCACTACGGAACTCTACGGGCCCCTACGGAACCCTGCAGAACCCTCCAGAACCTTACAGAATCCCACGGATTCCTACAGACTCCTGCGGGCACTTACTCAACCCTAGAGGACCCTATGGAACACTGCCAGCTCCTATGGAAGGAACCCTACGGGCCCCTACAGAACACTACTGGCTCCTGCGGTACTCCAGAGGCCTCTAGGGAACCTACGAAGCTCTACGGAGCCCTATGGATCCTTACGGAACAGTACGGGCCCCTTCAGACCTCTGCGGGCGCTTATGGAAACCTACAGGACCCTACGGAACTGTACGAGACTCTACAGGCCCCTAGGGAACACCACAGGCCCCTACGGAACCCTACACAACCCTCCGGAAACATATGGCACCCTACAAGCTCCTACCAACCCCTGCGGGCACTTACACAACCCTACAGGTCCCTACGGCAATCTACGGGACTCTACGGGCCCCTAGGGAACCCTTCAGATTTCGACGGAACCCTACGAGGCCCTCTGGAACCCTACAGAATACTCCAGGACCCGACAGCACTCTACAAGACCCTTAGCAACACAACGGAACCTCACTAAAACCCTATGGGCTCCTACAGAACACTGCAGGTGCCTACGGAACCCTACAGACCCCTACGGAACCCTACAGACACCTGCGGGCACTTACGGAACCCTGCAGGCCCCTACGGAACCCTACAGGTCCATACAGAACCCCACAGGGCCCTACGGAACTTTACCAGCCACTACGGAACTCTACGGGTCCCTACGGAACCCTGCAGAACCCTCTGGAACCTTACAGAATCCCACAGACTCCTACAGACTTCTGCGGGCACTTACACAACCCTACAGGTCCCTATGGAAATCTACGGGACTCTATGGGCCCCTAGGGAACCCTATAGATTTCGATGGAACCCTACGAGCCCCTCTGGAACCCTACAGAATACTCCAGGACCCAACAGCACTCTACAAGACCCTTAGCAACACAACGGAACCTCACTAAACCCCTATGGGCTCCTACAGAACACTGCAGGCGCCTACGGAACCCTACAGACCCCTACAGAATACTACCAGCCACTACAGAAAAATATGGCCCCTACGGAACTCTACGGAACCTGGCAGAAACACTGTGGGCCCCTACAGGCCCTTGCGGGCACTTGCAGAACTCTGCAGGAACCCGCGGAACTTTATGGAACCCTACCAGCCCCTACGGAAGCCTAAAGACCCTTGCAGGCAGTTACGGAACGGTACAGGGCCCTAGGGAACTTTACCAGCCACTACGGAACTCTACGGGCCCCTACGGAACCCTGCAGAACCCTCCAGAACCTTACAGAATCCCACGGATTCCTACAGACTCCTGCGGGCACTTACTCAACCCTAGAGGACCCTATGGAACACTGCCAGCTCCTATGGAAGGAACCCTACGGGCCCCTACAGAACACTACTGGCTCCTGCGGTACTCCAGAGGCCTCTAGGGAACCTACGAAGCTCTACGGAGCCCTATGGATCCTTACGGAACAGTACGGGCCCCTTCAGACCTCTGCGGGCGCTTATGGAAACCTACAGGACCCTACAGGCCCCTACGGAACCGTACGAGACTCTACAGGCCCCTAGGGAACACCACAGGCCCCTACGGAACCCTACACAACCCTCTGGAAACTTATGGAACCCTACAAGCTCCTACCAACCCCTGCGAGCACTTACACAACCCTACAGGTCCCTACGGCAATCTACGGGACTCTACGGGCCCCTAGGGAACCCTTCAGATTTCGACGGAACCCTACGAGGCCCTCTGGAACCCTACAGAATACTCCAGGACCCGACAGCACTCTACAAGACCCTTAGCAACACAACGGAACCTCACTAAAACCCTATGGGCTCCTACAGAACACTGCAGGTGCCTACGGAACCCTACAGACCCCTACGGAACCCTACAGACACCTGCGGGCACTTACGGAACCCTACAGACCCCTACAGAATACTACCAGCCACTACAGAAAAATATGGCCCCTACGGAACTCTACGGAACCTGGCAGAAACACTGTGGGCCCCTACAGGCCCTTGCGGGCACTTGCAGAACTCTGCAGGAACCCGCGGAACTTTATGGAACCCTACCAGCCCCTACGGAAGCCTAAAGACCCTTGCAGGCAGTTACGGAACGGTACAGGGCCCTAGGGAACTTTACCAGCCACTACGGAACTCTACGGGCCCCTACGGAACCCTGCAGAACCCTCCAGAACCTTACAGAATCCCACGGATTCCTACAGACTCCTGCGGGCACTTACTCAACCCTAGAGGACCCTATGGAACACTGCCAGCTCCTATGGAAGGAACCCTACGGGCCCCTACAGAACACTACTGGCTCCTGCGGTACTCCAGAGGCCTCTAGGGAACCTACGAAGCTCTACGGAGCCCTATGGATCCTTACGGAACAGTACGGGCCCCTTCAGACCTCTGCGGGCGCTTATGGAAACCTACAGGACCCTACAGGCCCCTAGGGAACACCACAGGCCCCTACGGAACCCTACACAACCCTCCGGAAACATATGGCACCCTACAAGCTCCTACCAACCCCTGCGGGCACTTACACAACCCTACAGGTCCCTACGGAAATCTACGGGACTCTACGGGCCCCTAGGGAACCCTTCAGATTTCGACAGAACCCTACGAGGCCCTCTGGAACCCTACAGAATACTCCAGGACCCGACAGCACTCTACAAGACCCTTAGCAACACAACGGAACCTCACTAAAACCCTATGGGCTCCTACAGAACACTGCAGGTGCCTACGGACACTACAGACCCCTACGGAACCCTACAGACACCTGCGGGCACTTACGGAACCCTGCAGGCCCCTACGGAACCCTACAGGTCCATACAGAACCCCACAGGGCCCTACGGAACTTTACCAGCCACTACGGAACTCTACGGGTCCCTACGGAACCCTGCAGAACCCTCCAGAACCTTACAGAATCCCATGGATTCCTACAGACTCCTGCGGGCACTTACTCAACCCTAGAGGACCCTACGGAACACTACTGGCTCCTGCGGTACTCCAGAGGCCTCTAGGGAACCTACGAAGCTCTACGGAGCCCTATGGATCCTTATGGAACAGTACGGGCCCCTTCAGACCTCTGCGGGCGCTTATGGAAACCTACAGGACCCTACGGAACTGTACGAGACTCTACAGGCCCCTAGGGAACACCACAGGCCCCTACGGAACCGTACGAGACTCTGCAGGCCCCTAGGGAACACCACAGGCCCCTACGGAACCCTACACAACCCTCTGGAAACTTATGGAACCCTACAAGCTCCTACCAACCCCTGCGAGCACTTACACAACCCTACAGGTCCCTACGGCAATCTACGGGACTCTACGGGCCCCTAGGGAACCCTTCAGATTTCGACGGAACCCTACGAGGCCCTCTGGAACCCTACAGAATACTCCAGGACCCGACAGCACTCTACAAGACCCTTAGCAACACAACGGAACCTCACTAAAACCCTATGGGCTCCTACAGAACACTGCAGGTGCCTACGGAACCCTACAGACCCCTACGGAACCCTACAGACACCTGCGGGCACTTACGGAACCCTGCAGGCCCCTACGGAACCCTACAGGTCCATACAGAACCCCACAGGGCCCTACGGAACTTTACCAGCCACTACGGAACTCTACGGGTCCCTACGGAACCCTGCAGAACCCTCGGGAACCTTACAGAATCCCACAGACTTCTGCGGGCACTTACACAACCCTACAGGTCCCTACGGAAATCTACGGGACTCTATGGGCCCCTAGGGAACCCTATAGATTTCGATGGAACCCTACGAGCCCCTCTGGAACCCTACAGAATACTCCAGGACCCGACAGCACTCTACAAGACCCTTAGCAACACAACGGAACCTCACTAAACCCCTATGGGCTCCTACAGAACACTGCAGGCGCCTACGGAACCCTACAGACCCCTACAGAATACTACCAGCCACTACAGAAAAATATGGCCCCTACGGAACTCTATGGAACCTGGCAGAAACACTGTGGGCCCCTACAGGCCCTTGCGGGCACTTGCAGAACTCTGCAGGAACCCGCGGAACTTTATGGAACCCTACCAGCCCCTACGGAAGCCTAAAGACCCTTGCAGGCAGTTACGGAACGGTACAGGGCCCTAGGGAACTTTACCAGCCACTACGGAACTCTACGGGCCCCTACGGAACCCTGCAGAACCCTCCAGAACCTTACAGAATCCCACGGATTCCTACAGACTCCTGCGGGCACTTACTCAACCCTAGAGGACCCTATGGAACACTGCCAGCTCCTATGGAAGGAACCCTACGGGCCCCTACAGAACACTACTGGCTCCTGCGGTACTCCAGAGGCCTCTAGGGAACCTACGAAGCTCTACGGAGCCCTATGGATCCTTACGGAACAGTACGGGCCCCTTCAGACCTCTGCGGGCGCTTATGGAAACCTACAGGACCCTACGGAACTGTACGAGACTCTACAGGCCCCTAGGGAACACCACAGGCCCCTACGGAACCCTACACAACCCTCCGGAAACATATGGCACCCTACAAGCTCCTACCAACCCCTGCGGGCACTTACACAACCCTACAGGTCCCTACGGCAATCTACGGGACTCTACGGGCCCCTAGGGAACCCTTCAGATTTCGACGGAACCCTACGAGGCCCTCTGGAACCCTACAGAATACTCCAGGACCCGACAGCACTCTACAAGACCCTTAGCAACACAACGGAACCTCACTAAAACCCTATGGGCTCCTACAGAACACTGCAGGTGCCTACGGAACCCTACAGACCCCTACGGAACCCTACAGACACCTGCGGGCACTTACGGAACCCTGCAGGCCCCTACGGAACCCTACAGGTCCATACAGAACCCCACAGGGCCCTACGGAACTTTACCAGCCACTACGGAACTCTACGGGTCCCTACGGAACCCTGCAGAACCCTCTGGAACCTTACAGAATCCCACAGACTCCTACAGACTTCTGCGGGCACTTACACAACCCTACAGGTCCCTACGGAAATCTACGGGACTCTATGGGCCCCTAGGGAACCCTATAGATTTCGACGGAACCCTACGAGCCCCTCTGGAACCCTACAGAATACTCCAGGACCCAACAGCACTCTACAAGACCCTTAGCAACACAACGGAACTTCACTAAACCCCTATGGGCTCCTACAGAACACTGCAGGCGCCTACGGAACCCTACAGACCCCTACAGAATACTACCAGCCACTACAGAAAAATATGGCCCCTACGGAACTCTACGGAACCTGGCAGAAACACTGTGGGCCCCTACAGGCCCTTGCGGGCACTTGCAGAACTCTGCAGGAACCCGCGGAACTTTATGGAACCCTACCAGCCCCTACGGAAGCCTAAAGACCCTTGCAGGCAGTTACGGAACGGTACAGGGCCCTAGGGAACTTTACCAGCCACTACGGAACTCTACGGGCCCCTACGGAACCCTGCAGAACCCTCCAGAACCTTACAGAATCCCACGGATTCCTACAGACTCCTGCGGGCACTTACTCAACCCTAGAGGACCCTATGGAACACTGCCAGCTCCTATGGAAGGAACCCTACGGGCCCCTACAGAACACTACTGGCTCCTGCGGTACTCCAGAGGCCTCTAGGGAACCTACGAAGCTCTACGGAGCCCTATGGATCCTTACGGAACAGTACGGGCCCCTTCAGACCTCTGCGGGCGCTTATGGAAACCTACAGGACCCTACGGAACTGTACGAGACTCTACAGGCCCCTAGGGAACACCACAGGCCCCTACGGAACCCTACACAACCCTCCGGAAACATATGGCACCCTACAAGCTCCTACCAACCCCTGCGGGCACTTACACAACCCTACAGGTCCCTACGGCAATCTACGGGACTCTACGGGCCCCTAGGGAACCCTTCAGATTTCGACGGAACCCTACGAGGCCCTCTGGAACCCTACAGAATACTCCAGGACCCGACAGCACTCTACAAGACCCTTAGCAACACAACGGAACCTCACTAAAACCCTATGGGCTCCTACAGAACACTGCAGGTGCCTACGGAACCCTACAGACCCCTACGGAACCCTACAGACACCTGCGGGCACTTACGGAACCCTGCAGGCCCCTACGGAACCCTACAGGTCCATACAGAACCCCACAGGGCCCTACGGAACTTTACCAGCCACTACGGAACTCTACGGGTCCCTACGGAACCCTGCAGAACCCTCCGGAACCTTACAGAATCCCACAGACTTCTGCGGGCACTTACACAACCCTACAGGTCCCTACGGAAATCTACGGGACTCTATGGGCCCCTAGGGAACCCTATAGATTTCGATGGAACCCTACGAGCCCCTCTGGAACCCTACAGAATACTCCAGGACCCGACAGCACTCTACAAGACCCTTAGCAACACAACGGAACCTCACTAAACCCCTATGGGCTCCTACAGAACACTGCAGGCGCCTACGGAACCCTACAGACCCCTACAGAATACTACCAGCCACTACAGAAAAATATGGCCCCTACGGAACTCTACGGAACCTGGCAGAAACACTGTGGGCCCCTACAGGCCCTTGCGGGCACTTGCAGAACTCTGCAGGAACCCGCGGAACTTTATGGAACCCTACCAGCCCCTACGGAAGCCTAAAGACACTTGCAGGCAGTTACGGAACGGTACAGGGCCCTAGGGAACTTTACCAGCCACTACGGAACTCTACGGGCCCCTACGGAACCCTGCAGAACCCTCCAGAACCTTACAGAATCCCACGGATTCCTACAGACTCCTGCGGGCACTTACTCAACCCTAGAGGACCCTATGGAACACTGCCAGCTCCTATGGAAGGAACCCTACGGGCCCCTACAGAACACTACTGGCTCCTGCGGTACTCCAGAGGCCTCTAGGGAACCTACGAAGCTCTACGGAGCCCTATGGATCCTTACGGAACAGTACGGGCCCCTTCAGACCTCTGCGGGCGCTTATGGAAACCTACAGGACCCTACGGAACTGTACGAGACTCTACAGGCCCCTAGGGAACACCACAGGCCCCTACGGAACCCTACACAACCCTCCGGAAACATATGGCACCCTACAAGCTCCTACCAACCCCTGCGGGCACTTACACAACCCTACAGGTCCCTACGGCAATCTACGGGACTCTACGGGCCCCTAGGGAACCCTTCAGATTTCGACGGAACCCTACGAGGCCCTCTGGAACCCTACAGAATACTCCAGGACCCGACAGCACTCTACAAGACCCTTAGCAACACAACGGAACCTCACTAAAACCCTATGGGCTCCTACAGAACACTGCAGGTGCCTACGGAACCCTACAGACCCCTACGGAACCCTACAGACACCTGCGGGCACTTACGGAACCCTGCAGGCCCCTACGGAACCCTACAGGTCCATACAGAACCCCACAGGGCCCTACGGAACTTTACCAGCCACTACGGAACTCTACGGGTCCCTACGGAACCCTGCAGAACCCTCTGGAACCTTACAGAATCCCACAGACTCCTACAGACTTCTGCGGGCACTTACACAACCCTACAGGTCCCTACGGAAATCTACGGGACTCTATGGGCCCCTAGGGAACCCTATAGATTTCGATGGAACCCTACGAGCCCCTCTGGAACCCTACAGAATACTCCAGGACCCAACAGCACTCTACAAGACCCTTAGCAACACAACGGAACTTCACTAAAACCCTATGGGCTCCTACAGAACACTGCAGGCGCCTACGGAACCCTACAGACCCCTACAGAATACTACCAGCCACTACAGAAAAATATGGCCCCTACGGAACTCTACGGAACCTGGCAGAAACACTGTGGGCCCCTACAGGCCCTTGCGGGCACTTGCAGAACTCTGCAGGAACCCGCGGAACTTTATGGAACCCTACCAGCCCCTACGGAAGCCTAAAGACCCTTGCAGGCAGTTACGGAACGGTACAGGGCCCTAGGGAACTTTACCAGCCACTACGGAACTCTACGGGCCCCTACGGAACCCTGCAGAACCCTCCAGAACCTTACAGAATCCCACGGATTCCTACAGACTCCTGCGGGCACTTACTCAACCCTAGAGGACCCTATGGAACACTGCCAGCTCCTATGGAAGGAACCCTACGGGCCCCTACAGAACACTACTGGCTCCTGCGGTACTCCAGAGGCCTCTAGGGAACCTACGAAGCTCTACGGAGCCCTATGGATCCTTACGGAACAGTACGGGCCCCTTCAGACCTCTGCGGGCGCTTATGGAAACCTACAGGACCCTACAGGCCCCTAGGGAACACCACAGGCCCCTACGGAACCCTACACAACCCTCCGGAAACATATGGCACCCTACAAGCTCCTACCAACCCCTGCGGGCACTTACACAACCCTACAGGTCCCTACGGCAATCTACGGGACTCTACGGGCCCCTAGGGAACCCTTCAGATTTCGACGGAACCCTACGAGGCCCTCTGGAACCCTACAGAATACTCCAGGACCCGACAGCACTCTACAAGACCCTTAGCAACACAACGGAACCTCACTAAAACCCTATGGGCTCCTACAGAACACTGCAGGTGCCTACGGAACCCTACAGACCCCTACGGAACCCTACAGACACCTGCGGGCACTTACGGAACCCTGCAGGCCCCTACGGAACCCTACAGGTCCATACAGAACCCCACAGGGCCCTACGGAACTTTACCAGCCACTACGGAACTCTACGGGTCCCTACGGAACCCTGCAGAACCCTCCGGAACCTTACAGAATCCCACAGACTCCTACAGACTTCTGCGGGCACTTACACAACCCTACAGGTCCCTATGGAAATCTACGGGACTCTATGGGCCCCTAGGGAACCCTATAGATTTCGATGGAACCCTACGAGCCCCTCTGGAACCCTACAGAATACTCCAGGACCCAACAGCACTCTACAAGACCCTTAGCAACACAACGGAACTTCACTAAAACCCTATGGGCTCCTACAGAACACTGCAGGCGCCTACGGAACCCTACAGACCCCTACAGAATACTACCAGCCACTACAGAAAAATATGGCCCCTACGGAACTCTACGGAACCTGGCAGAAACACTGTGGGCCCCTACAGGCCCTTGCGGGCACTTGCAGAACTCTGCAGGAACCCGCGGAACTTTATGGAACCCTACCAGCCCCTACGGAAGCCTAAAGACCCTTGCAGGCAGTTACGGAACGGTACAGGGCCCTAGGGAACTTTACCAGCCACTACGGAACTCTACGGGCCCCTACGGAACCCTGCAGAACCCTCCAGAACCTTACAGAATCCCACGGATTCCTACAGACTCCTGCGGGCACTTACTCAACCCTAGAGGACCCTATGGAACACTGCCAGCTCCTATGGAAGGAACCCTACGGGCCCCTACAGAACACTACTGGCTCCTGCGGTACTCCAGAGGCCTCTAGGGAACCTACGAAGCTCTACGGAGCCCTATGGATCCTTACGGAACAGTACGGGCCCCTTCAGACCTCTGCGGGCGCTTATGGAAACCTACAGGACCCTACAGGCCCCTAGGGAACCCCACAGGCCCCTACGGAACCCTACACAACCCTCCGGAAACATATGGCACCCTACAAGCTCCTACCAACCCCTGCGGGCACTTACACAACCCTACAGGTCCCTACGGCAATCTACGGGACTCTACGGGCCCCTAGGGAACCCTTCAGATTTCGACAGAACCCTACGAGGCCCTCTGGAACCCTACAGAATACTCCAGGACCCGACAGCACTCTACAAGACCCTTAGCAACACAACGGAACCTCACTAAAACCCTATGGGCTCCTACAGAACACTGCAGGTGCCTACGGACACTACAGACCCCTACGGAACCCTACAGACACCTGCGGGCACTTACGGAACCCTGCAGGCCCCTACGGAACCCTACAGGTCCATACAGAACCCCACAGGGCCCTACGGAACTTTACCAGCCACTACGGAACTCTACGGGCCCCTACGGAACCCTGCAGAACCCTCCAGAACCTTACAGAATCCCATGGATTCCTACAGACTCCTGCGGGCACTTACTCAACCCTAGAGGACCCTACGGAACACTACTGGCTCCTGCGGTACTCCAGAGGCCTCTAGGGAACCTACGAAGCTCTACGGAGCCCTATGGATCCTTATGGAACAGTACGGGCCCCTTCAGACCTCTGCGGGCGCTTATGGAAAGCTACAGGACCCTACGGAACTGTACGAGACTCTACAGGCCCCTAGGGAACACCACAGGCCCCTACGGAACCGTACGAGACTCTACAGGCCCCTAGGGAACACCACAGGCCCCTACGGAACCCTACACAACCCTCTGGAAACTTATGGAACCCTACAAGCTCCTACCAACCCCTGCGAGCACTTACACAACCCTACAGGTCCCTACGGCAATCTACGGGACTCTACGGGCCCCTAGGGAACCCTTCAGATTTCGACGGAACCCTACGAGGCCCTCTGGAACCCTACAGAATACTCCAGGACCCGACAGCACTCTACAAGACCCTTAGCAACACAACGGAACCTCACTAAAACCCTATGGGCTCCTACAGAACACTGCAGGTGCCTACGGAACCCTACAGACCCCTACGGAACCCTACAGACACCTGCGGGCACTTACGGAACCCTGCAGGCCCCTACGGAACCCTACAGGTCCATACAGAACCCCACAGGGCCCTACGGAACTTTACCAGCCACTACGGAACTCTACGGGTCCCTACGGAACCCTGCAGAACCCTCCGGAACCTTACAGAATCCCACAGACTTCTGCGGGCACTTACACAACCCTACAGGTCCCTACGGAAATCTACGGGACTCTATGGGCCCCTAGGGAACCCTATAGATTTCGATGGAACCCTACGAGCCCCTCTGGAACCCTACAGAATACTCCAGGACCCGACAGCACTCTACAAGACCCTTAGCAACACAACGGAACCTCACTAAACCCCTATGGGCTCCTACAGAACACTGCAGGCGCCTACGGAACCCTACAGACCCCTACAGAATACTACCAGCCACTACAGAAAAATATGGCCCCTACGGAACTCTATGGAACCTGGCAGAAACACTGTGGGCCCCTACAGGCCCTTGCGGGCACTTGCAGAACTCTGCAGGAACCCGCGGAACTTTATGGAACCCTACCAGCCCCTACGGAAGCCTAAAGACCCTTGCAGGCAGTTACGGAACGGTACAGGGCCCTAGGGAACTTTACCAGCCACTACGGAACTCTACGGGCCCCTACGGAACCCTGCAGAACCCTCCAGAACCTTACAGAATCCCACGGATTCCTACAGACTCCTGCGGGCACTTACTCAACCCTAGAGGACCCTATGGAACACTGCCAGCTCCTATGGAAGGAACCCTACGGGCCCCTACAGAACACTACTGGCTCCTGCGGTACTCCAGAGGCCTCTAGGGAACCTACGAAGCTCTACGGAGCCCTATGGATCCTTACGGAACAGTACGGGCCCCTTCAGACCTCTGCGGGCGCTTATGGAAACCTACAGGACCCTACGGAACTGTACGAGACTCTACAGGCCCCTAGGGAACACCACAGGCCCCTACGGAACCCTACACAACCCTCCGGAAACATATGGCACCCTACAAGCTCCTACCAACCCCTGCGGGCACTTACACAACCCTACAGGTCCCTACGGCAATCTACGGGACTCTACGGGCCCCTAGGGAACCCTTCAGATTTCGACGGAACCCTACGAGGCCCTCTGGAACCCTACAGAATACTCCAGGACCCGACAGCACTCTACAAGACCCTTAGCAACACAACGGAACCTCACTAAAACCCTATGGGCTCCTACAGAACACTGCAGGTGCCTACGGAACCCTACAGACCCCTACGGAACCCTACAGACACCTGCGGGCACTTACGGAACCCTGCAGGCCCCTACGGAACCCTACAGGTCCATACAGAACCCCACAGGGCCCTACGGAACTTTACCAGCCACTACGGAACTCTACGGGTCCCTACGGAACCCTGCAGAACCCTCTGGAACCTTACAGAATCCCACAGACTCCTACAGACTTCTGCGGGCACTTACACAACCCTACAGGTCCCTACGGAAATCTACGGGACTCTATGGGCCCCTAGGGAACCCTATAGATTTCGACGGAACCCTACGAGCCCCTCTGGAACCCTACAGAATACTCCAGGACCCGACAGCACTCTACAAGACCCTTAGCAACACAACGGAACCTCACTAAAACCCTATGGGCTCCTACAGAACACTGCAGGCGCCTACGGAACCCTACAGACCCCTACAGAATACTACCAGCCACTACAGAAAAATATGGCCCCTACGGAACTCTACGGAACCTGGCAGAAACACTGTGGGCCCCTACAGGCCCTTGCGGGCACTTGCAGAACTCTGCAGGAACCCGCGGAACTTTATGGAACCCTACCAGCCCCTACGGAAGCCTAAAGACCCTTGCAGGCAGTTACGGAACGGTACAGGGCCCTAGGGAACTTTACCAGCCACTACGGAACTCTACGGGCCCCTATGGAACCCTGCAGAACCCTCCAGAACCTTACAGAATCCCACGGATTCCTACAGACTCCTGCGGGCACTTACTCAACCCTAGAGGACCCTATGGAACACTGCCAGCTCCTATGGAAGGAACCCTACGGGCCCCTACAGAACACTACTGGCTCCTGCGGTACTCCAGAGGCCTCTAGGGAACCTACGAAGCTCTACGGAGCCCTATGGATCCTTACGGAACAGTACGGGCCCCTTCAGACCTCTGCGGGCGCTTATGGAAACCTACAGGACCCTACGGAACTGTACGAGACTCTACAGGCCCCTAGGGAACACCACAGGCCCCTACGGAACCCTACACAACCCTCCGGAAACATATGGCACCCTACAAGCTCCTACCAACCCCTGCGGGCACTTACACAACCCTACAGGTCCCTACGGCAATCTACGGGACTCTACGGGCCCCTAGGGAACCCTTCAGATTTCGACGGAACCCTACGAGGCCCTCTGGAACCCTACAGAATACTCCAGGACCCGACAGCACTCTACAAGACCCTTAGCAACACAACGGAACCTCACTAAAACCCTATGGGCTCCTACAGAACACTGCAGGTGCCTACGGAACCCTACAGACCCCTACGGAACCCTACAGACACCTGCGGGCACTTACGGAACCCTGCAGGCCCCTACGGAACCCTACAGGTCCATACAGAACCCCACAGGGCCCTACGGAACTTTACCAGCCACTACGGAACTCTACGGGTCCCTACGGAACCCTGCAGAACCCTCTGGAACCTTACAGAATCCCACAGACTCCTACAGACTTCTGCGGGCACTTACACAACCCTACAGGTCCCTACGGAAATCTACGGGACTCTATGGGCCCCTAGGGAACCCTATAGATTTCGATGGAACCCTACGAGCCCCTCTGGAACCCTACAGAATACTCCAGGACCCAACAGCACTCTACAAGACCCTTAGCAACACAACGGAACTTCACTAAAACCCTATGGGCTCCTACAGAACACTGCAGGCGCCTACGGAACCCTACAGACCCCTACAGAATACTACCAGCCACTACAGAAAAATATGGCCCCTACGGAACTCTACGGAACCTGGCAGAAACACTGTGGGCCCCTACAGGCCCTTGCGGGCACTTGCAGAACTCTGCAGGAACCCGCGGAACTTTATGGAACCCTACCAGCCCCTACGGAAGCCTAAAGACCCTTGCAGGCAGTTACGGAACGGTACAGGGCCCTAGGGAACTTTACCAGCCACTACGGAACTCTACGGGCCCCTACGGAACCCTGCAGAACCCTCCAGAACCTTACAGAATCCCACGGATTCCTACAGACTCCTGCGGGCACTTACTCAACCCTAGAGGACCCTATGGAACACTGCCAGCTCCTATGGAAGGAACCCTACGGGCCCCTACAGAACACTACTGGCTCCTGCGGTACTCCAGAGGCCTCTAGGGAACCTACGAAGCTCTACGGAGCCCTATGGATCCTTACGGAACAGTACGGGCCCCTTCAGACCTCTGCGGGCACTTATGGAAACCTACAGGACCCTACGGAACTGTACGAGACTCTACAGGCCCCTAGGGAACACCACAGGCCCCTACGGAACCCTACACAACCCTCCGGAAACATATGGCACCCTACAAGCTCCTACCAACCCCTGCGGGCACTTACACAACCCTACAGGTCCCTACGGCAATCTACGGGACTCTACGGGCCCCTAGGGAACGCTTCAGATTTCGACGGAACCCTACGAGGCCCTCTGGAACCCTACAGAATACTCCAGGACCCGACAGCACTCTACAAGACCCTTAGCAACACAACGGAACCTCACTAAAACCCTATGGGCTCCTACAGAACACTGCAGGTGCCTACGGAACCCTACAGACCCCTACGGAACCCTACAGACACCTGCGGGCACTTACGGAACCCTGCAGGCCCCTACGGAACCCTACAGGTCCATACAGAACCCCACAGGGCCCTACGGAACTTTACCAGCCACTACGGAACTCTACGGGTCCCTACGGAACCCTGCAGAACCCTCCGGAACCTTACAGAATCCCACAGACTTCTGCGGGCACTTACACAACCCTACAGGTCCCTACGGAAATCTACGGGACTCTATGGGCCCCTAGGGAACCCTATAGATTTCGACGGAACCCTACGAGCCCCTCTGGAACCCTACAGAATACTCCAGGACCCGACAGCACTCTACAAGACCCTTAGCAACACAACGGAACCTCACTAAACCCCTATGGGCTCCTACAGAACACTGCAGGCGCCTACGGAACCCTACAGACCCCTACAGAATACTACCAGCCACTACAGAAAAATATGGCCCCTACGGAACTCTACGGAACCTGGCAGAAACACTGTGGGCCCCTACAGGCCCTTGCGGGCACTTGCAGAACTCTGCAGGAACCCGCGGAACTTTATGGAACCCTACCAGCCCCTACGGAAGCCTAAAGACCCTTGCAGGCAGTTACGGAACGGTACAGGGCCCTAGGGAACTTTACCAGCCACTACGGAACTCTACGGGCCCCTACGGAACCCTGCAGAACCCTCCAGAACCTTACAGAATCCCACGGATTCCTACAGACTCCTGCGGGCACTTACTCAACCCTAGAGGACCCTATGGAACACTGCCAGCTCCTATGGAAGGAACCCTACGGGCCCCTACAGAACACTACTGGCTCCTGCGGTACTCCAGAGGCCTCTAGGGAACCTACGAAGCTCTACGGAGCCCTATGGATCCTTACGGAACAGTACGGGCCCCTTCAGACCTCTGCGGGCGCTTATGGAAACCTACAGGACCCTACAGGCCCCTAGGGAACACCACAGGCCCCTACGGAACCCTACACAACCCTCCGGAAACATATGGCACCCTACAAGCTCCTACCAACCCCTGCGGGCACTTACACAACCCTACAGGTCCCTACGGAAATCTACGGGACTCTACGGGCCCCTAGGGAACCCTTCAGATTTCGACAGAACCCTACGAGGCCCTCTGGAACCCTACAGAATACTCCAGGACCCGACAGCACTCTACAAGACCCTTAGCAACACAACGGAACCTCACTAAAACCCTATGGGCTCCTACAGAACACTGCAGGTGCCTACGGACACTACAGACCCCTACGGAAACCTACAGACACCTGCGGGCACTTACGGAACCCTGCAGGCCCCTACGGAACCCTACAGGTCCATACAGAACCCCACAGGGCCCTACGGAACTTTACCAGCCACTACAGAACTCTACGGGCCCCTACGGAACCCTGCAGAACCCTCCAGAACCTTACAGAATCCCATGGATTCCTACAGACTCCTGCGGGCACTTACTCAACCCTAGAGGACCCTACGGAACACTACTGGCTCCTGCGGTACTCCAGAGGCCTCTAGGGAACCTACGAAGCTCTACGGAGCCCTATGGATCCTTATGGAACAGTACGGGCCCCTTCAGACCTCTGCGGGCGCTTATGGAAAGCTACAGGACCCTACGGAACTGTACGAGACTCTACAGGCCCCTAGGGAACACCACAGGCCCCTACGGAACCGTACGAGACTCTACAGGCCCCTAGGGAACACCACAGGCCCCTACGGAACCCTACACAACCCTCTGGAAACTTATGGAACCCTACAAGCTCCTACCAACCCCTGCGAGCACTTACACAACCCTACAGGTCCCTACGGCAATCTACGGGACTCTACGGGCCCCTAGGGAACCCTTCAGATTTCGACCGAACCCTACGAGGCCCTCTGGAACCCTACAGAATACTCCAGGACCCGACAGCACTCTACAAGACCCTTAGCAACACAACGGAACCTCACTAAAACCCTATGGGCTCCTACAGAACACTGCAGGTGCCTACGGAACCCTACAGACCCCTACGGAACCCTACAGACACCTGCGGGCACTTACGGAACCCTGCAGGCCCCTACGGAACCCTACAGGTCCATACAGAACCCCACAGGGCCCTACGGAACTTTACCAGCCACTACGGAACTCTACGGGTCCCTACGGAACCCTGCAGAACCCTCCGGAACCTTACAGAATCCCACAGACTTCTGCGGGCACTTACACAACCCTACAGGTCCCTACGGAAATCTACGGGACTCTATGGGCCCCTAGGGAACCCTATAGATTTCGATGGAACCCTACGAGCCCCTCTGGAACCCTACAGAATACTCCAGGACCCGACAGCACTCTACAAGACCCTTAGCAACACAACGGAACCTCACTAAACCCCTATGGGCTCCTACAGAACACTGCAGGCGCCTACGGAACCCTACAGACCCCTACAGAATACTACCAGCCACTACAGAAAAATATGGCCCCTACGGAACTCTACGGAACCTGGCAGAAACACTGTGGGCCCCTACAGGCCCTTGCGGGCACTTGCAGAACTCTGCAGGAACCCGCGGAACTTTATGGAACCCTACCAGCCCCTACGGAAGCCTAAAGACCCTTGCAGGCAGTTACGGAACGGTACAGGGCCCTAGGGAACTTTACCAGCCACTACGGAACTCTACGGGCCCCTACGGAACCCTGCAGAACCCTCCAGAACCTTACAGAATCCCACGGATTCCTACAGACTCCTGCGGGCACTTACTCAACCCTAGAGGACCCTATGGAACACTGCCAGCTCCTATGGAAGGAACCCTACGGGCCCCTACAGAACACTACTGGCTCCTGCGGTACTCCAGAGGCCTCTAGGGAACCTACGAAGCTCTACGGAGCCCTATGGATCCTTACGGAACAGTACGGGCCCCTTCAGACCTCTGCGGGCGCTTATGGAAACCTACAGGACCCTACGGAACTGTACGAGACTCTACAGGCCCCTAGGGAACACCACAGGCCCCTACGGAACCCTACACAACCCTCCGGAAACATATGGCACCCTACAAGCTCCTACCAACCCCTGCGGGCACTTACACAACCCTACAGGTCCCTACGGCAATCTACGGGACTCTACGGGCCCCTAGGGAACCCTTCAGATTTCGACGGAACCCTACGAGGCCCTCTGGAACCCTACAGAATACTCCAGGACCCGACAGCACTCTACAAGACCCTTAGCAACACAACGGAACCTCACTAAAACCCTATGGGCTCCTACAGAACACTGCAGGTGCCTACGGAACCCTACAGACCCCTACGGAACCCTACAGACACCTGCGGGCACTTACGGAACCCTGCAGGCCCCTACGGAACCCTACAGGTCCATACAGAACCCCACAAGGCCCTACGGAACTTTACCAGCCACTACGGAACTCTACGGGTCCCTACGGAACCCTGCAGAACCCTCCGGAACCTTACAGAATCCCACAGACTTCTGCGGGCACTTACACAACCCTACAGGTCCCTACGGAAATCTACGGGACTCTATGGGCCCCTAGGGAACCCTATAGATTTCGACGGAACCCTACGAGCCCCTCTGGAACCCTACAGAATACTCCAGGACCCGACAGCACTCTACAAGACCCTTAGCAACACAACGGAACCTCACTAAACCCCTATGGGCTCCTACAGAACACTGCAGGCGCCTACGGAACCCTACAGACCCCTACAGAATACTACCAGCCACTACAGAAAAATATGGCCCCTACGGAACTCTACGGAACCTGGCAGAAACACTGTGGGCCCCTACAGGCCCTTGCGGGCACTTGCAGAACTCTGCAGGAACCCGCGGAACTTTATGGAACCCTACCAGCCCCTACGGAAGCCTAAAGACCCTTGCAGGCAGTTACGGAACGGTACAGGGCCCTAGGGAACTTTACCAGCCACTACGGAACTCTACGGGCCCCTACGGAACCCTGCAGAACCCTCCAGAACCTTACAGAATCCCACGGATTCCTACAGACTCCTGCGGGCACTTACTCAACCCTAGAGGACCCTATGGAACACTGCCAGCTCCTATGGAAGGAACCCTACGGGCCCCTACAGAACACTACTGGCTCCTGCGGTACTCCAGAGGCCTCTAGGGAACCTACGAAGCTCTACGGAGCCCTATGGATCCTTACGGAACAGTACGGGCCCCTTCAGACCTCTGCGGGCGCTTATGGAAACCTACAGGACCCTACGGAACTGTACGAGACTCTACAGGCCCCTAGGGAACACCACAGGCCCCTACGGAACCCTACACAACCCTCCGGAAACATATGGCACCCTACAAGCTCCTACCAACCCCTGCGGGCACTTACACAACCCTACAGGTCCCTACGGCAATCTACGGGACTCTACGGGCCCCTAGGGAACCCTTCAGATTTCGACGGAACCCTACGAGGCCCTCTGGAACCCTACAGAATACTCCAGGACCCGACAGCACTCTACAAGACCCTTAGCAACACAACGGAACCTCACTAAAACCCTATGGGCTCCTACAGAACACTGCAGGTGCCTACGGAAACCTACAGACCCCTACGGAACCCTACAGACACCTGCGGGCACTTACGGAACCCTGCAGGCCCCTACGGAACCCTACAGGTCCATACAGAACCCCACAGGGCCCTACGGAACTTTACCAGCCACTACGGAACTCTACGGGTCCCTACGGAACCCTGCAGAACCCTCCGGAACCTTACAGAATCCCACAGACTTCTGCGGGCACTTACACAACCCTACAGGTCCCTACGGAAATCTACGGGACTCTATGGGCCCCTAGGGAACCCTATAGATTTCGACGGAACCCTACGAGCCCCTCTGGAACCCTACAGAATACTCCAGGACCCGACAGCACTCTACAAGACCCTTAGCAACACAACGGAACCTCACTAAACCCCTATGGGCTCCTACAGAACACTGCAGGCGCCTACGGAACCCTACAGACCCCTACAGAATACTACCAGCCACTACAGAAAAATATGGCCCCTACGGAACTCTACGAAACCTGGCAGAAACACTGTGGGCCCCTACAGGCCCTTGCGGGCACTTGCAGAACTCTGCAGGAACCCGCGGAACTTTATGGAACCCTACCAGCCCCTACGGAAGCCTAAAGACCCTTGCAGGCAGTTACGGAACGGTACAGGGCCCTAGGGAACTTTACCAGCCACTACGGAACTCTACGGGCCCCTACGGAACCCTGCAGAACCCTCCAGAACCTTACAGAATCCCACGGATTCCTACAGACTCCTGCGGGCACTTACTCAACCCTAGAGGACCCTATGGAACACTGCCAGCTCCTATGGAAGGAACCCTACGGGCCCCTACAGAACACTACTGGCTCCTGCGGTACTCCAGAGGCCTCTAGGGAACCTACGAAGCTCTACGGAGCCCTATGGATCCTTACGGAACAGTACGGGCCCCTTCAGACCTCTGCGGGCGCTTATGGAAACCTACAGGACCCTACAGGCCCCTAGGGAACACCACAGGCCCCTACGGAACCCTACACAACCCTCCGGAAACATATGGCACCCTACAAGCTCCTACCAACCC
>NW_027415776.1:0-82934 GCF_964106895.1 Numenius arquata | reverse complement strand
AGTACCCATTTTATTCCTTCAGGCATGCTTCTTTAATTATATGACTACATACTTCACTGTTGGAGAATGCATTCAGTTTGCCACTTGAATGTCACCTAGTAGAAAAAAAAATACAAATAATTACCATTTTAATCATCACTCTTCAAGTGATTACCTTCTACTTAATGAAAGTATTCCTGCAAATCTCTACCAGTCTCCCATTTCATTCATTTCACATGGTCTGCTGTGCTCCATACAGGCTGAAAGAAACTCTCTGTTATACAGGCATCCTTTTGTACTAATTCCACATTTTTAACATGGTACCTAATTTCAACCAAAACTAAAGCATCTCCCTGCAGAGACTTTCAGGTGGTTTGTCTTTATCTCAACTTCATTCACATAACAAAAACAGCACTCTAAAATAAATTACTGATAATGCAACAGAATGTACTTGAGAGAGCAATTTAGAGAATGGATCCATCTGCATTACAGCAAAGCACCATCAGATAACAGCGCTCTGAATTTTGTTTGGGATTCTGTACACTGATAGGAATTCCATTCACTTCTGCCAATAATTTTGCTCAAGCCCCAGGGTGGAGAAACAAGCCTAAAGCAGAAGGGAACCTAGGGATGTTTTCTCTTAACCTGACTTTTATGGTCTACCAATGGCTGTTCTATGTAGTTCTCCAAAGTCAAAATAAGTAGTCTGCAACAAACACTACTCCTGATTTTATTTTATTTTGGTATAGTTACCATTTTCCTTTTCAGAAAAGAACCACAAATATAGCCATCCAAATAAGAGGAGCAATTTCTGCTTGTTTTCCACAATGTACAGAATTGTCATATACATGTTTTAGAATGGGAATGATAACCAGTAAAAAGTCTTCAGTTCAAATTAATACAATTAATGCTTCAATAACCAAATACTCTCCCATCAAATTACAGTAGGACAACAACAACTCTAAATTCAAAGCAATTCATTATATTAACCTGATAATTTCTTCTGTAAGGATGGAAAAATACATTAGCGTATTCTGCTGGCCCCTAAACAGCATTTCACAATGAAATTAAAATATACATTAGCATGGTTTGACCAATTCATTATTTTGACTGATGCCAACTCTGAAATGTTGACACTTTGGAACATGTTCATATATGCTACATACAGTCAGAAAATAGTAATTCATAAAACTGGACTAAACATGCTTTCAAAGAAGCAGTATGAAGAAAGGCATGCGTAGTTAGCACTTTAATCTCCCTAAAATCATGAAGATAATCAGGAAAGATTTCATCCCTCTGGGCAACAGACAACTCTCCTCCACTTTTCTTTGACCAGTTTATTTCTCAAGTACCAGGCAAGCAGGCATCCACCTCTTCTCTTGAGAGACTGTTCTGCAGCACATCCCTCTAAGGACAGGTCCAGTTCTCATTTGTCCAGGCACAAAATTCCACTGCCAGCTGTAAGCCACTGATGGATCACCCTGCAGGGGAAGGCTTCCTCCAGAGGACTGATTCGATCAGTGTGTTTGGGATTGGACTCATGCTAGCAGCACAGTTTGAAGACACTGGCAACAACACACAGCATCACGCTAATTACAGCTGTAATACATAGTTTCATCACACGGAAGAATGTGCTTATCTTAGGAAACCTCTTCTCTGCTCTGTACTAGCTTTATCAATATAAAAGGAATTTCATGTGATCATTACTAACTACAGAACCACATATTCCAAAACTAAACCCAAACCAAACAAAAAACCCCACAAGCCCACAGAATCCAAACTTCTGCTTTGTATTTTCCACAAATAAGGTAGAAGTGGCATAGTAAGTATCCCTCTTTATGTATACAAATTCTAAACATTCTTTTTCTGACAAAAAGCACAATGCCAAAAAACAGGGACAAACTCATGGAATACTCATGTTATTTTCAACAGGAAAATAAACAATCACCAAACCATTCATAACAGAGGTGTGAATTAGCTTTTTGGGCCAGATCTACAAGGATCTACTCATCTGAGTCTATACTTTTCATGATCCACTGCAGACAAGTATGGGCATTTTTCCACACAGCTTAATTTTGCTTAGAAAAAGTTCCACAATATAGAAATAAAAATTTCCATAATGGACTATACTTTTAATTCTACATCTTGACTTTCACAGAAGTTACCTTTTTCTATATTATAAGATGCTTAAAATCTCATCTGTTTGGCTTATGGCATTGTATGCCTTATACTGTTATACATTCATCAATAAATATATATGTGTGTTCCAGAAAATGTTACAGTGGATATTTCATTCACCATTATAAATATTGTTTCAATCTTCTTGAGCTCTTGGCCTGCCTGATACCTTACTGCAACGAATTCCACAGGTTATGTGCTGCATAAAGTCATACTCACAAGTGTCAAATCAATATCTTTTGCTTGAAACTCATTTCAAGTTAACACTGCATACACCTTCCCCCCCCACAATTAATGGTAACAAGTTTTATTAGATATCTGCCTTCTCTTTGGACCCAATTAAAACAGCTATTTCTTGAGAATTTCTCTATTATTTTCATATTCAGTTAGCCTTAGTGTAATCTGTAGAAAATAAATGAGAATTTTCAAATGTGTTGACCAACTTCTTAATTACAGAACAGCTTTATGATTTTGTTTAATAATGAAGAGTAAAATTCAATATGGGAAATAAAAAAGAAATAGGTGTAAAAGGGGAATAAATAAATCTGTTCTTTAAAAGAAATTAAACTAACTGACCTCTATTTATTATCATCAAATAACTGGATAAAAGTTTAGAATTGTAGTGTTCAAAAATTCTTAGGCTCTGCCTGATGACAGCTGGAAGTATGACAGAGCCTCTTGAAGCTACATTTCTGAAAACTGTCCTAAATGTAACATTTTTCTTTTAATTCAAAATAAGTCATTGACCAGAGGTTACAAAGTCTTTCAAGTATACATATACAATATATATATACATATACAATACCCACTAAATTACTCTGTCCTTGTAAAAGCAAAAGGCGTTATTCTTGACCTTTGTTTGCTAAACAATTTTTTCTTTTCTGGACCCTTGGTCCAGAAAAGTCCAGATCTCTTGGTCCAGATCTCACAACTGCAGTGCTGGGGGAAGGTGCTGTGCTCACTGCAGGGTTCAGGGCAGGGGTTCAGACACTCCCCCATCCACA
The DNA here is from genome assembly GCF_964106895.1 of Numenius arquata. Classification (NCBI taxonomy): domain Eukaryota; kingdom Metazoa; phylum Chordata; class Aves; order Charadriiformes; family Scolopacidae; genus Numenius; species Numenius arquata. The sequence continues at coordinate 79,773 of NW_027415776.1, read as the reverse complement.
CAGCAACAACAGACCAGCTGCACATCAGCTGATATGGGCTGCTGCGTACTGAAAACCAGAATTTAAAGTTGACAAGGCAGCTAGCTCTCATCATGGCCGGCTCACATTCAGGCTGGAAAAAAGGAGCACAGAGTGATGTACATTACCGTCATCAACTCTCAGCTGTCTTCCAGCAGGTAGCCATTCAACCCATCTCCCCCATGCAAATACTTCAACACTAAAAAACTAGTTTGAGCATAGGCTCATTTTTCTCCTTCGCTGTTAACCCTCTAGTACAACTTGATTCAGTGCAGCTGTTAGCTGGTCCCACCACTGATTAAATCTTTTGGATGAAATTCATTTATAAAATATTAAAGTACTTTATAACAATTTTCAGAGCTGTAAAATTACCTAGTCTATACCACATACTCAAATTAAAACAGTAAATGATACAACAGTAAGTATGTACAACGACACTGTAAATATCAATGGCGTTTAAAAGAGGTGTCTGCACCGGTGTACGCTTCTACTGTTGAAGTATCTGACAAAGCAATATATGGTACTGATTAAATGCTATCTTCAGCTATAAAAGTGAAAAATCAATTGGACATTTGTGTAACTTAGCATTGTTTCAGAATCACAAATAGTTGGTGTTATGATTTTCTTGTTCTTCACGATAACTGCACTTAAAATACCAAACTAAATTCAGATTGTCTGTCTTTCTCATAATGATAAATAAAATTCAGTCTTTGTTATAATGACGGCTGTCAGGCCACACTCTGAAGCTGTTAAAGAGCTGGAATCAGAACTTGGTCTAACCTTTATCCCACAGTCACAATAAAATTTTCCATACTAAAGAGAAAGCTGTTTTGTGAAGACAAGATTTTTCTCCTTACGAGGTAAGCTTGTGACTGCAACAAAACCCAGTAAGACTTCAACTTCACTAAAAGCATCAGTGTTTTCTTTCCTGTAGCACGGCTCACCCTCATCTTACCTCTACACTCACAGAATGTCAATGCACTGACATCATGCAAAATCATACAAACTTTTCTCCCCCTCTCCTGTATGGGCAAAAGAGGGAGAGATATCCAAAATCCAACAGTAACGATTCAAGCCACATCACCTAGTACGCTCTGTGAATGCTGCCTGTTACTGGGCCATAACCACATGGCTCACAGAACAGTGAACACATTAGAAAAACACTCCTTCCAGAACGAATGCGCCAAAGGCAGCTCATCAAAAGCCTATGGACTGAAGCGGAATGTCTCACAAGAAGTCATTTCTGAATGAGTTCTCTGCTTACAACCTGTATCTGGAGCCCCATGGACTTTGTTCTGCATTCACTTCAACTCAAGGAGTTTCCTGCTTCAGTTTGAGGGTGGAGGAAATAGCAAAGTAAATTAACCTCTACTAAGCTAACAGACTCAAAACAAAAATATGATATGATCTCATTTTTTTTCATATCTAGTCTGATGATTACTTCAAGGGTTTTAATCTGTTTTTCTGTGGTAACAGATATTTCGTCACAGAGTCTGAGCACTACTGAGATCACTCAAATACTGGGCTTACACCAAAAATTAACTCTGGCTTATTTACCAATGCTGGTGTCCATGTTGGAAGTGCATGATGCTATGCAGCCCTAAAAGTCAATACCTACAGGGTGGTATATCTAACTATCTTAATTTTAATTGCTATCAGACTTTTACTCTTATTACTTACCTCAAACCCCAAGGTTTTTCAGTTACACTTTAAATTAAGTGATTCAGATAAGAAATTAATTGCAATATAATTACTTATAGTCAGTTAAATACTAATTGAAGGTCTCACTTGAAACTAAGTGCTACTGATTTTTCTCATGAAAAGGCAAACAAAAGACAAAGAAAGACAATGAAAAATATCAGGCTTTTTTTTTTTTTTAGCAGCCACTTTGTACGTTGCTCTGTGATCTTCTTGCTAAAAAGAACACTTCATATTTTCTCACAGAAGATGTCTACTCAAAGAGCACTGTGGATTAAAAGTAATGGGTATCTTAAAATTACCTCTAAGGCAACTAATTGCCCCGAAGAACTTCATGGAAATTAAACAGTAATATAAGTATGAGCTGTGAGAAGGAAAAAAGTGCAGTGAAGATCTTCCAATAAGCAAGCATATAGCATGTAATTTTCTCAGTGGAACATATTTTCTTAAATTTTCTTAATCAAACAGATATAAAGAAATAAATGTAGTATATTAATGGCATTGTACATGCTACCAACACAAAGACTGAAAATGAGTCATTTCACTTCCCTCAATTTTGCATTTGTACAAACTCACTTTTTACTAAAGACTTATTCCCAAAACACACTGGCATAGGAGAAAGCAGAATCTGAGTCTAGAATATTTAGTAATTTAAAAGGGTGTTATTATGCCTTTCCTTGAAAGTTTCAATTATTTGAATGGCCATAAAACAGCTCAAAACAGAGGGACACAAATCTGTCTTCTGACAACTATTCCCTTAATTATCATATATCATAAGGAATCCTCGATGTTCTCAATAGTGATGTAACTGAACAGTAAATTTCTCACATCGTTAAAGTGAGAGCAGGAGGAAAAGGGACAGTATTACCACTTGCAATACCTATGCATTCCTTTTACAGAAAAAAAGAGAGGCAAAATAAATTACTGTATTAAAGAGTTAAGATTATTTCCTTTGGCATCTCTGATGAAGTTATTCAAATTAATGACATTGTGCACCAAGTGTACCTCTGACAGCATTTGCCTTTTTCATCAATGATAAATATAAACTGTGTATCTTTGCCTTTGTATGTCAACCTAACAAGAAAGAATTATTATAAATAATAAAGAAACAAAATTACATCTGTTTTAATAGCACTTTTCCTGAATAGATATGAATACATTTTAAAAAATAGCTATAAAGATATTGTTACCGTTTTGACAGACACAAAAAACAAGACAATGAAGTGAAACAACTTAAGTGTTACTCAACAGACCAAGGATATATTCACCCAGATCTCAAGTATTCTGAGAATTAATCTAGCATACTACTCGCCAATTTACTTAATCACATCTGAGTGAAAGGACACTCTGGATTTATTGGCTCAGAAAGCCAAAGCTCTGGCATTGTGGCCCAGAAAGCAACAATATTTTTAGACTCGTAAGCCCTTGCTATTTCTCTTAAGTCTTTTTTTAAACTGAAAGCTCTTATTCACATTAAGAATACGAAATACAGACCTGCATCACTGCAGAATCTCATCTGGTTCAAAGTAATAAAGTACATTGCACCTCTACAGAGTTAATTGCCTGCTACATCTGGTATTTCTGATCTAATAAAAAGGCAAAAACAATTCCAAGACCAGTGTGCCTAATAACCAGTTTTCCCCTTTCAGCAGTCTCTTTCAGTCAGCTTTGATTTTGTGCACATTATTAAAGAAAAGACTTACTCCAACAGAAGGCACCTAGATTGGCTCTTGGGGCTTCATAAATGGGGAAGTTTTCTTTAGAGCTTCTTTCAGAGCTGACACAAATCCATAAGCTTTCAACAGATCAGGGTGCACACGTACATAAAATGGAGTATGAATCTGGATGAGCAGGCATCAGTGGCCTGCAGGAAACACCCAGCTGCTTACCTGTCCACACCAGCAATGTGCAGTGGAATGTCAGGGTTTCCAAAAGCACAGCTTAATTATCAAACAGAAAAAGGACAGGAAGCCTACACTACGTCAACATCAAAGGCCTTCTGCTGTTAAGGCAACACTGGATTTTCCCACACCAAAGATGAAGACGATCTGAAGCAAACAGAGTGTTATGCGGGAAGTAGTGCTGGGATGAGTGCTTGGCAGTATTCAGCACAGGTCTTGAAAAGAGCCACAAAAAACCTCCAAGTATGCTAGACTATCCGGGGGGGGGGCGGTGTGTGAGAATCTGCACATTAGCATGGTAGAGAACTTCAGAGGCTGTAATTTTTTCTCAAAGATACCTCTACATCCCTTTCTAGATACTTTTCATTTTCAGACTGCAATGGAATTCTAAAGTCTTATTCTATTTCTCCACTCATAAAAGACGGAGACCTACCATTTGTCTCCAAAAAAAAATCATTCTTGTTCCGTGTCAGCAATTTTCAAGTATTAAAAAAAGATTCTGACTGTAAGAAAGTGAATTTTCTTCCAGATATGTCCAATATCAAATGACTAAAATTTCTATTAGCATATTTTCCTAGCATCTTTCCCATCATATAAAGACAAAAAGCGTAATGGAGCAAACATAATGCAAAATTCTTCACAGTACACTGCTTTCCATGAAGCAGTATTTAAATGGTTTTAAAAACAAAGAATAATGAAATTGTCTTTTGCCCTCTTCCCTCCCACAATGCACTCCAGAAATAATCCAAAACAGAGATACTTGAAATTGTATAAAGCCCAAATGGAGACAGAAAAAAACCAAACACCAAAAAAAAAAACCATATTAAAAGTCTTCCTAGTCCTATATTCTCAGAATCACAGTTGTTGGGTGTTGCCTGGATACACCTCCAGTGCCATTTAAAAAACAGTGCCGTGTAAGGCACTGGCAAAAACCACCGGCTTGACTCTTCCATGCTCCTGACAAACGACATTGCCCACAGGACACTTTTGTTCCAGATCGCTACGTCCAGACACAGAGAGAGAAGCCCAAGCCGACTGAAAAACTTCATCAGGAACTCCTGGGGTCAGTCTCTGTCTTTGTTCAAGCAAGCCTTCAACATCCTCTAAGAAATAAAGTTCAGGTCTTTAGGATCTGGTTCTGCTCAGCACCTAACTTTAAATCCTGGAGTCACCAGGACCACAGTTACCTCAGGAAAGAGAAAAATTCTGCTTTCTTCACCTCTTGTCCTTGCAACTGGGGTTGGGGATCCCTGTAAAGGATTCAAAGAACACCCTACTCTTTTTTTTCAAACCCTCAACAGGTACCAGAACTATAAAAATTAATCTCAGCTTTCCCTTAAGTTGCTCTTTTCCCTCCTTCCAATGGGAAGTTGGAGAAAACCACTGATCGTGTTACGCCAAAATGCTTTGTCCTTTGTTCTATCAAATCCCTTGGAGCATTTATATGAATGTCTGGTCTCAAAATGGTGGAGGAACCAGAACCAAAGCAGCAGACAGAATCATAGGGAGTTTAAAACTGTGCCAAGTGCTGCCAGCCATGTACAAAATTACTTTTAAAAACTCAGTTAATTAAGTATTAGAATAATAGACCTTTTGTATTCATGTAACTCGATAACATTTTCATTTAAAATCTTTATTAAGCTTCCTTTGTGTTCATTTGCATTCAAAGATTTCAAAGAAAATGACAACGGCGATGTTTTGTCTAAATGATCCTCAACCATTATGACTTATTGTAGCCTCTCTTTCATGCATATGCTTACAATAAGACCAATTTCTGGGACAGTAATAAAAGAAATGGTAAGGGACTTACTCTCATTCTCTTGTGATATTTCTTCACATTTTTTTATAAGGACGAAAAAGTCCCAGTTTCTCTGAAGTGACACAAGTGCTCGCACACTCTGCAGTTTGCACCATACTGTCATTGCCCGATAGTTTATAACATTAGATAAGTTTCAGAGCTTTTTTGTTTTCTAAATCAGAGACACTGAGTGGCATAGGGCAGATTCTGGGAGTGAGTCTTTGAGAAAGTCTGAAGAGATCTGATACCTGGCCTTATGCGAGTGATTCAGTTCCCTGTACCATTTCATTAGTATTGAAAAAAACGCAAAGACAATATAAAATTTCTTGGTTTATCAATCTCTTAATTATTATGAGTAATATCACTCAAGACTAATTTTTAAGCTTCAGTTATATGTGTTTTGACTTATTTTTGTTTGTTTGTTTTGCTCGCTTGAGCTAGTGTAACTATGCTGGGCAAACGTTCACTTTCCTTTAAAGCCATTTAAGTTGTTCTGTTAAAACCATTAAGATGGATATTTAGCAATTACAGTATGAAACTGGTTTATACTAATAGAGCTTCATTATAGCAGACAGATGAGGAATAGACAGGCAAATTCCACTTTCGATTATACCTTTCTCACTTAGTTTCTTAAGCAAATTGCACAGAATGTTAAGGTTTTCATTAAATAGTTTATACCAGATATTTAAAATTATGGAACTAAGCTGAGGTAAATTCAGCTGAAAAAGAAAATAATTTACATAAACTGTTCTCACATTTCTGTTCTGTACAGTTGTCTACACATAGAAAGCTTATTGCCAGGATATACCATATTTTGCTATTGAAAAATGCCAAAACCTAATCAATAAATTATAAACTTAAGGCTTGGGGTACTGAAAACTTTCTGAAGTACCCAGCTCTAGAACTCACCCTCTGGCTCACTGAGGTCTGTTCCTTGTAGATACTGAACCCAGAACATGAACCCAAACACATCTTGTATGCACCGTAACCCTCAAAAGACCTCACAGCATGCTTAAATATTAAGGCACTCTTAATATTTAGTTGCTTCTTTCCCCTCCAGGTTTGACTTAAGGAGGGTGGGGTGGCGGTGTGTGGAACAAAGCAAAAAAACCTAACAGGACAATTATGAATAAGAAGCCTGGTCTTCCTCAAGTTGCTCTTACTTCTCTGTCCTTCATACAAATTTCTGAGCAAGTGCTTATGCTCTTAGCTTAGACACAGCAAACATCACAAGCTAACTAACTACACAGTACAGTTTCAGGCATGTTCAAAAGACCATAACTTATATCCCCACTACAAGGAGCTGCACTCACTGAGCTGTACTGCCTTTGGTGTAAATATTCCAAAAGTACATTTGACTGTTCGCTACTCCCTGTCAGAATCAGTACTGAACTTCTGTCGTAGTTTAATCCCTGCAAGCAGCTCAGCCCCATCCGGCCACCCACTGACTCCCGCCTAGAGGGATGGGAAAGAGAATCAGAAGGGTAAAAGTGAGAAAGCTCGTGAGTTGAGATGCAGATAATTTAATACGTAATACAAAGCTGTGCACGTAAGCAAAGCAAAACAAGGAATTCATTCACTGCTTCCCATCGGCAGGCAGGTGTTCAGCCATCTCCAGGAAAGCCGGGCTCCATAACACGTAACAGTTACTTGGGAAGACAAACACCATAACTCTGAACATCTCCCTCTTCCTTCTCCCCACCGCCAGCTTTTATTGCTGTGCAGGCCACCATATGGTCTAGGATATCCCTTTGGCTAGTCAGCTGTCCCAGTTGTGGCCTCTGCCAGCTTTTTGCCCACCCCTCGCATACTCCCTGGAAGGAACGGGTGAGAAGCAGAAAAGGCCTTCGCGCTACTTAAGCACTGTGGAGCAGTAACTAAAATCATCCCTGTGTTATCAACATTGTTTTCATCAAAAATCCAAAACATAGCACCATACTAGCTACTGTGAAGAAAATTAACGCTATCTCAGTCAAAATCAGTACAACTTCAAATCTCCTAGCTTCTCTGTCCAGCTTAGAATACAGTGGCACTTCTACGACTAGCCCCTATGGCCTTCTGGCCATACTTTTCACTACTACTGTTTGTGGTTTGTTGGGTTTTTTTTTTCTTTCATGCAGTAAAAGAGAAAGATTCCTTAGATATAAATATTGCAGCATCCTGCGTTTGATGGCTAAATTTGGGTTACAGATTGGCAGTAGAAAATCTTGGAAGAAAAGATAACGCTTACGAGATTTGAGAGATTTGAGAGCTCTAAGCCTGGAAGCACCATTGTTACTATCGCCCACCTGAAATTGGGCTCAGCTCCACTACAGCCTGCAGTGATGTCGAAAGGTGTATGACTCTAGCAGTTACACAATTTTCAGCAGCACTTGCCTTTGTAGTGCAGCACACCAGAAGAGCAGCAGAGAAAATGGAGGGGACATGGACATGAGCAAAGCACTGGCCTCTGTCTCCTGAAGCTGCTGCTAGGACTCGGCCCTGGCGCTGATGACCCAGGCTGAGACCTCTTTTTCCTCCCCAGGACCTGCTGTGCTCTTCGGAGGGGCTGTGACTGCGGGGTGAGCGCCCAGAGCTCTGCATCACCCTGTGGTGGGCAATACTGTGGGGCCAGCCCAGACTGGGGGGCTCTGCTGGTCTTGGCTGGGCTGGGGAGAGAGCAGGGGAGGTGGGGAGAGCTGGGGAGGGGATGGACCAGGCAGAAAAGTGTCTTGAGAGCCAGACCCCGTGTAGAGCTCAGCTGTGTGCGGGTGCAGGGTGAGGACACACAGTGGGGTGCTCACGGGGCACAGCCAGGTGACAGTTTCCCTATCATATGAGCACCTCCTGCCAGCACTCCTCCTCCTGGGCCGAGCACCCTGTATCCCCCAGTCTGCCCAGTGGCCCGTGCGCTCCCATGGTGTCGTGGTTTCGGCCTAATTTACCAAAACCAGACCGACAGATGGCCCTTCCTCCCCCTTCTCCCCCCCCCAAAAGAGGAGAGAGGAGGAGAAAGAGATAAGGAGATTTAGAAGTTTAGAATGAACTAAACTACTTTAATGAAGAATTAATATTAAAATAAAAATAAAGAAGAAAATAATGAAATAGATACAATATATACAAAACCGTATCAAGCTCCCAGGATGACAGTCACGTCACCGGCAGGCACTGGGGAAGTCCCAGACTGGACTCAGTGACGAATGGGAACTGGATTCCGGCTCTGGAGTCAGGAACACACGGATCGGGATCAAAGGCAGATGAACAGACAGAGTCCTCTCTGGACGTCGGCCATCGCAAGAAGGGGGCTGACCCTTTGATCCCTCAGCTTTTATACTGAGCATGGGGCAGGTGGGATGGAATACCCCAGTTGGTCAGGTTTGGGTCACCTGTCCTGTCCGCTCCTCCCCACTGATGTGACCCCTCTATGTTTTTTCCGTTTCCAACCCTCTAAGGGGGCAAATAACGAAATTGGCTGACCTTGGTTGTTATAGCAATAAGTATAAGCGAGGGCCTCCCTGCACACCGTTCCTTGACATGGAGCACAATCATTGGTCTTATCATTCTGAGAATGAGCAGTTTTCTCCACAATATGCCGTTAATTTCAGAGAGTTAGAGGAGGCCTAGCTAGGATGTAAAGTTACAGAACAGAAAATTGGTTTGGTTTTATTTCAAACCAGGACACATTGGCCAGCGCTGCCTCCCAAGAGAAGTCCACCCTCCTCCACTTCTGCTCCCCCACAGGGCTGTAGAAGGAGGAAGTGCAGTACTTTGCAGGCTCAGTAACTCGTTGGCAAGGGCTATCCGTGACAGGGATGCAGCTTTCACAAGTATTTTGTGCTGCATGAGAGGGAACCACCCCAGAGCCCGCAGGCAAAAGGCTCACGTGCTGAGTAAAGCTGGGATTTATTGACAGCAGTTTTGTTTTCTGTCTTGTGTCCCCTTTGACAAAAGAGACCCCCGACTTGCAGAGGTGCAGCAAAGTCTCCTTGTTGTGGGAGTGTTTCGGCCAGACTCCCTGCCAAGCCAAAAAGCAGTGTTTCCCAGGTCACTGCCTGGGGACGAGCCTGGGTCGCTCAGTTTTGCTCTGCTGGGTCCCCGCGGGTGTCACAGCCGGTGCCGCAGGGGGCGGGGCTTGGAGGAGGGGCGGTGCCCAGGGGCGTGGCTGCGATGGGGAGGCCACTGTGAGGTCACAGAGCCGCGCTGTGAGGTCACAGAGAGACGTTGGGAGGTGTCCTGGTGTGCACTGCTGTGCCGCGGGCAGCGCTGCGGCAGTGCCAGCAGCGGCAGCAGCGGCAGCAGCAGTTGCAGCAGTGCTGGCAGCGGCGGCAGCGGCAGTGCCAGCAGCAGCAGCAGCGGCGGCAGCAGTTGCAGCAGTTGCAGCAGTGCCGGCAGCGGCAGCAGCAGTTGCAGCAGTGCCGGCAGCGGCAGCAGCGGCAGCAGCGGCAGTGCCGGCAGCAGCAGCGCCAGCAGCAGCAGCGGCAGTAGTGCCAGCGGCAGCAGCAGAGCCAGCAGCAGCGCAGCATAGGCAGCAGCATGGTGCAGGTGCAGGGGGCGGTGACCCCCTCCCGCCTCCTTATCCTCCTCCTGGTGCTCCTGCCAGCCCAAGAGGCCTGGGCTGCTCCGTGGATAGCGCGGGAATTAGGTAGGTGGGCAGGTCATCACCCAGCCCTGGCAGCGTGGCGCAGCACCCACCGCACCTCGGGGTGACAGCGGGGCTGGGGTCGTGGTGGGGCAGAGCCAGGAGAGCGCGGCGGAGCCGGGTGAGCCATGGCCGGCTCTGCAGAGGCCGGGAGGCAGATGCCTCACAGGGTGGTGGAGGGGGCCGTGGCTGCTGTGGGGGCATTTTCCAGGCGAACAGTGGGGCCAGGAGCAGCGCCACGGGGCGAGAAACCGTCCCTAAAGTCGTCCCTGTGCCTCCCTGCCCCGGAGCAGCCTTCCCCCACCCTGCAGGTCTGGGCCGGAGCGGCACCACAGGAGCTTCTTCCCCAGTCTGGTCACAGCCATGCCCGGGGCCATGGCTCTGCTGCTCCCCGGCTGGATCTCAGCCTTCAGCCTCGGGGACCTGTGTCTGTGGGAGGTGTCTGCTCGAGCCCTGCAGTGCTCTGCTGGGGCGAATCCAGGCCCCATGGGACACAGAGCCCCGGCCCACAGCCTGGGAGCAGACGTGGACACACCGGTGCAGGCTCCCACTGGCCAGTGGGCTCTTCTCCACGAGAGGTGTGAATGGTCATTGTTTCCCCTGGTGCTTCCCGTGGGCTTCTTTGTGCACAGTAGAGATCTCCCAGGAGGGTTCCCCGAGGGGCCATACGTTTGTCCATCCCATTCTTGAGGATGGACGTGCACTTGGCCTGGAAACAGTATTTTGAGAGCCCCAGGCGCCAGCCAACAGGTCAGCCAGGCCCCTCTGCAGCTTTGGAAATCTCCACCCACGTCTGGGTCCCACGTCATGACCTGACCCCCTCCAGTCACTGCAGGTCACTGAGAAAGAAGTAGATCACAACATCTAATGGAAACGTGCTTCATTACAGCTGTAGCCGACGGCCACCCGACTTCTCGGCCGCATCTTGTGCAGGAGCCTCAGGGCGATCCCACAGGTTTGTCGCTTGAATGAGTGAGCGTTTCGGTTTTAATAGTCTGTTGATGGCAAGTGTGACTTAGTATGGTCTTGGCCGATGCCCAGGCATGCAGAAGAGCCGAGAGGGAGCGGGTCAGGCTCAGTGATGTGCCCCGGGTCACTCTGCCTTGCAAAGAGTTCTTTCCCAGCCTCTCCGACCCTGCGCTGCTTCCAGTGCCTGCTGCGAAGCCAGCGGGCTTGTTGGGATTGAGTTTGGAGCTGGTGTGAGCTCCAGGGAGTCCTTTCTCCCAACAGCTCCGGGCATGCTTTGGTTTAGACGGGCATGGTCCAGTGACTGTGCACGATTCTCCTGCATGGAAGGGACAGACGCGTGCCACGGGTGAAGCCCGTGTTGGAACTGCAGTCGCTGCCGTTCAGATCGGAAGAAGCCTCTTGAAATATTTCACGGGAGCTGCTCTGTTCTGATTGTTTCCAGACGTGGCTGGAGGCCATGGATACCCAGCTTCCCAGGCTGACGCTCAGGGAGATGGCATGGGTACATCGTGGCTTTTTAGGTCCAGCTCAAAGCCCGGATGGGAGCGAGGAATCTCTTGCGGGTCTATATTCTACAGAACACAGGCCTGCATCCTGTGTGCCCTGCCATTACGTGGTCCCCTGACGTGTTCTGCTGTTCAGTTATGGGGGTGTATATGCCAAGGCATGACGGAAACTTCTCGTGGGTCTTTGGTTGCAGACGTGGGTACAGAGAGGGCTTCTCCAGCTTCTCAGCTGGAGCTCCCCTGGCGTTGCAGGGGCGAGTACTCAGTTTTGACTGACTTCCCAGATGAAGCGCTCGTTTTCAGTATTTGATTTGTGAGAAATTTAACTTGCTGCTTTCCGTTAAGGTCCTCAAAGAGCAAAGAATAAAGCTGAAAGAAGAAAGTCTTCTCATCGGTCGTCAGAATTCCTAAAGGAGCTGCTGAAGGAATTGCAGAAGGCAGCACATGGTGGGCATATATCACTCTTAACCAGAAGGCTGGGGAAGCTGAGGTTTTAGATGCCTGTATGGACAAGCCGTAGCCTCCACAGCAGGAAGGGATGGATCGGAGCCTCCCCGCGGTGACGCTCCGTTTCACGCCTTGCAGGCACTGGCGAGCTGCGGACAGAGACAGTCCAGAGTCCCTGCTGCCAGTTGTGCTCCAAGCTGAGTCCCCGGGAGAGCTGCCGCCCCAGTTAGAGCCTTACTCCTCAGAGCTGTTCTGGGCAGACGTTGGTGTCCAGCTGGCAGGAGCCGGCGGCGCTCACGCCTTGAGTGCGTGAGGCACTTGCCGAGGAGCTGATTGCAGAGAAGCCGTGAGAGGGCCAGCACCCTGCCAGTCACCAGAGGGGAGAGTGCCCTTGGGTGGCCAAGAGGATGCGCGGGCAGCTTGGGGTCGCTGGGACCGGCAGACTTTGCCTGAGCTGCAGACATGCCCTGGCCAGGATGGGAGCAGCCCCAGCTTCACAGCCTGCTCCAGCCCCATTGTCCTCCTTGATGTCTGAGGACTCTGGGTGACACCTTACGGTCAGGGACAGGTGAAAGCTGGACACCTAACGTGAAGGCAGCTCAAATGAAGGGCTGTGAAGTCCATCTCGGGGTGGGGGGGTTAGCTTTCTGTTCCCAATTGCATTTTAGGTAACTTGGGTGTGGTTTCCCACTTCTTTTGGGGGACTGCGGGCTCTTGTGTGCACTGGTAAACTGAAAAGTGTCTAGCGCTTAAATTTTTCTCCATGAAGGACATGTTGTTTGGAGCAGTGACGAGGTGCACCCCCAAATTGCCAGGCTTTGTTTCTAAGCGTTATTCATGTCTTTTGAGAAGTATTGCCTCCTGAAGATACCATGTTCCTGATGAGGAGCCGTTAACTTCTAATTAAACCAACCTTCTTTCTCTCGACAGTGACGGACGAGAAGGCGCTTCAGGAAGGAGGCGGTCAGGCAGTGCCCGTCTCTGATGAAGAAATGAGGGCAACTCAATCAACAGGCGTGCCAGGTAATTGCTGTCCCGCGGTCATCCAGCCTCCTGAATCGCAATCACTGGGTGTCTGCAGGCTCTTCCCCTGGTGCTTCTACTGCACGGGGTGTCAGCAGCCAAACTATTAGCACAAAGCAATGGTACCGAGTTAGCACAGAGCACAATTAGTACGGAGAACGGCTCTCTGAGGATGACTGTCCCCTCTGGTCTGTGGAGGTGATGGCCAGCAGTGTGCCAGAGAGACGCTCACGCGTAACCCGCTGTGGATGTGGGGAGATGCTCACCGCCCACCACAGCCAGTTCACCAGAGTTTCAGGACTTTGCCCTTTTGGGAACGAGGCTGCCTGAACCACGCTCAGCAGATGATGGGAAACAGGACTTTAAATGGAACGTACCTCCCGCAACACCTGCATCCCACATCTGGCCTTTCACCCGAGGCACAACAGCAGGGGATCCCTCCTGTGAACTGGGGTCCAAAAGGATGCACTGACAGATGGGGCACGGCGTAGAGGGACCCCGCACCGTCATTCTGCACCCTTTGTGCCTGAGCCACGCTGAGTCTTTCCCTTCCTCTGGTTTTTGGCAGTGCGGTCCGAGCCCGGGGAAGCCCGCCACGCCAGGACGGATGACTTTTTTCCACTGAGTGCAGGTACTGAGCAGTCTTGCAGGGGACCAGAAGTGGGAGGCAAGTCCTGAAAATGAGGGGCACGCAAGCTGTGCCCACGCTGGAGAAAAGGCAAAGAGGGAGAGAGAGTTTGGGGTGTCTCGCGAGAGGGCCTGACTCCGTCCGTCCCCTGCGGCTGTGGGTCCTTGGCTGAGGAGGGAGAGCTGGGGGTGGGAGGAGAAAGAGGCTCCAGAGTGCATTGGTCTGCAATGGCTTTGGGAGTTCCCTTTGCTTCTACCAAAACCACGGAAACGTGGCAGCCCCAGGATGTTCCCTCGCTCGGAGATGCTAACAAAGTGAGAGAGAACATTTGCTGGCCATATGGGACCTCCTGTGAGATCAGCAGTAGCGCGCAGGACACACTAACGTACAGACCTGTTCCTCCAGGTGTGGATGGCACGAGAAACCTAAATGCCGCGGATCCTAAAGATTTCCAGAAGTATTGCACGGAAGGCGCCGTGGCGATCTTAGGCTCCGTGCTGTTTGGGATGGGATTGTGTGGTGGGATCTGCCTGTGGAGGCAGCGAAAAAAGTAAGTTGTTGCGGGGGGGAGGTGCCAAACATCTCTATTGGGTGGCTGCTCTTAGCCGTGAAGCATGTAGAGTTCGGGTATTCTGGAGTGCCGAGTTAGGTCCTTGGCCACCCTCTGTCAGGTGATGCCATCAGTCCCAGACACTCCCTTTGGCCAAGGTGTCCCAGCAGCGCAGAGCGTGGCGAGGAACCTTCCCAGCTATGGGCCTCGCTTTGGAGAACGAGAGTCAGTCTGTCCCATCTGCACCCCAACACTGCCAGCGTGCGTGTTCTCAGCAGCGGCAGGGCTCTTGTCCCTGCAGCGGTGTGTATCTCTTCAGATCCCTCCTCTGAAGAGGGGATGGAGAGCACCTCAGCAAACAGGGAGCCGAGGGCTGTCCCCTTGTGTGGCCAGGCCTGGGCAGGGGAGCCGAGTGCTGGTCTTTGCACTCCACAGTGCACAGTGGTCTCTCTCCACAGGCGCCTGGCCAAAGCTTCAGGAGCCCAGCGCAGCTCCCACAGCCACCCCTCGCGCCCAGACAGCCGCACCGCCCGTGCCAGCACCTCTGGGAGCCGGACCCAACACCAGCAGCCGTCGCCTGCGCCTGGAAAAGCGGCCACGGAGAGCCAGGAAGCAGCCCCCGCCAGCCCGGACAGCCGCCCGGCCTTCCCGCCCCCACCCCCGCCTCCCCCCCTGCCCACCTCGGCCAGCCGGCCCTTGGGGACCAGCCCAGCGCCCTCCAGCCCCCGCAGAAAGTGAGCCCCCCTCCTGCCCCCCAAGCCCGGCGCCCTCATTGATACCTAAAGCAGACTTTATGTCTTCCGTCAATGGTTAAAGTGTAGGGAATGTTCTTTTAGAGAAGAAATGTAGCTGTTTTAGGAACCATCCTAAATGGTTTCAAGGACTTAGTAAGATAAGAAAGGATGTATGTGGCCTTGAGAACACGGTGGCCTAAGACAAGGATGCAATAAATACGGACTTTGTTTGACAAACAGATGGTAGCAGGAAGATCATTCATTTTGATACAAGTTTTTACGCAAGTTAGTAATATTAGTTGTAGTATAGTTTTTACATAAGATTTAATTTGTGGCGCCTTCGTGACCCTTTGTACTACAGTTATGCTGGGAACTAGTGCCCCCAAAGTGCAAGACCCTGTCCAGTTTGGGGGTAAAATCTTCTGGCCCCAGTTCCACACGTCCATTTCTCCCCGTATCCTCATTTCCCCTGGTAATCCAGGCGTCTGGTATGGCCTTCCAGCCATGAGCTCGTAGGGGCTAAGACGTTGTCTGCCCCTGGGCTGAACCCTCATTCTTACTAAAGCCAGAGGGAAAGCTTGAGTCCAGTTCACAGGGGTTTCCTGACACATTTTGCTCAGTTGTGTTTTAAGCGTGTGATTCCTCCTTTCCACTTTCCCACTAGACTGAGGTCGATAGGGTTCATAGAATCGCCTGGGTTGGAAGGGACCTTTCAGATCATCGAGTCCAACCATCTGGCAAAACACTGGCAAAAGCCACCACAAAACCGTATCTCTAGGCACTGTGTCTACCCAGCTTTTCAATACCTCCAGGGATGGTGACTCAACCACTTCCTTGTGCAGCCTGTTCCAATGCTATGCTTAATAACCCTTTCCGTGTAAAAATTTTTCCTAATATCCAGTTTAAACCTCCCCTGGCGCAACTTAGGGCTGTTTCCTTTTGTCCTGTTCCTCGGGAGAAGAGACCGACCCCCCCTGGCTACACCCTCCTTTGAGGGAGCTGTAGAGAGCGCAAAGGTCTCCTCTCAGCCTCCTTTTCTCCTCCAGCCCCAGCCCCCTCAGCCTCTCCTCATAAGATTTTTAGTGGAACTCATGAACTAATTTAGTATCTCCAGTTCCATAGGGTGTAAAAACAGCCTTCAAGTCTTTTTCCTCTTGCACCAACAACGCTTATTGTAGCTTTACTCAAGGGTCCCTCACAGCCAGCCATGACAGTGTGTGGCCCCGCTGTCAGTCTTCCCCAGCTCCCACCCCCCAGCTCCCTCTGCAAGGCCTCTGGTCCCTCCAGGGGGTCACCAGCACCTCCCAGCTCGGTATGGCCAGCAAATGTGGGTGTTGGGGGGCCAAGTGGGAGCTCTGTCTCCTGGAGGACACCCCAACCTCCCTCCTGTCCCTGGGCCATGCCCGGCCCTTGGCCTCCTGCTCCCTCAGCTTTGTGAGGGCCCCCAAGCCGAAGGAGAGCCGCTTGGGAAAGCTTTGGGGGGACCCAGTCAAAGCTCTGTCTTCTGGGGGATGCCCCAACCTCTCCCCAATCCCAGGAGACGGAGGGTTGGGGTCGTCTTTGGTTTTTTTAGCCTTTTCCTCCCCGAAGGGATGGGGCCCTTCTGGGGGCCTGCCGAGCTCCTGCCCTTAAGAAGGACCAGGCCCCGCGCACAGGGACGGGCCAGGGGACAGTTTTGGTGCCACCTCTCCTGGGTTGAGCGACACAGGACTAACTTCTCTTCTAATGCTTGGGAAAACTGCACGTGTAGGAGGCTCTGGTCTCTGACCGTGTGAAAATATTCCCTTCGTAGCCAGCCAGGCTCTGTGGGATTCAAGGTCTCGGTGTTTTCGAGGCTCTCCGGGACCCGGGCACTTGACCCAGGCTGCCAACAGGATTGTTTCATGCCATGAACGCCACATTCAGTATGAATTAGGAAGTTTGCTGTGCAGTTCTCTCTCTCCCTCGATGGTGGTGGGCCCAGAGAACTCCTTGCCCCGGTGCCGGAGCCCTGAGCCCTTCCCTTCCTCCCGAAGCCGCAGCGCTCACAGGGTCCCACATTTGCTGTCCCTGCTGGGAGTGCACGGCTTCTGCTGGGGGAACGGGCTGGGGACAGGCCTTGTCTGTCTTACATTGTATTGGGACCAATGCTGGTTCTTTGGTATTACTGTTAATTATTTAGTCTTATCCTATTAAATCTATCTACATTTCAACTTTAGAGTTTCCTTGCTTTCCCCGACTCCCCTTTCTGGGTGGGGAAGGGTCACTGCGTGAGAGAATAATTGTCTAAACGACAATACATTGTTATGGGGTTTCTCCAACCATAACCCCACCGTAGCCGCCCTGGCCGGCAAAGGGCCCAGAGAAAGGGGCAGAGCCCCGACTCCACCGCAGAGCCGGGGGTACCAGGCTCATCCCCCAGCGCAGCAGGAGCTTTGCTTCACAAGTTCCAGTTCTCCTGACCCTGCTCTGCACGGGCTGCTCGGCCCCAGGGGCTGGGCTGGGGGGTTTAGGGCTGAAGAGGTGGGCTTGCTCCGAGTCCTGCCGAAGGGGCAGAGAGCTGCTCATTCCCGGGTTGAGTGTCCCCTTGTTGTCCCAGAGCATGGTCATTTACCCGCTGTGCAGACACCAATATACACACACAGTAGAGGTATTATCTATTTATTTCATTTCTGCAGAGATGGGTGCCGGCTGGGAAACCACAGAGCTAGCACACCCAACTAAAAACTCTTAGGAATATTGATATGGTTCAAAACACAGAAACGTGGTTTCACCGGGCCTTGTGACCTTTTTACAGCTCTTTATTCTTACCTAGTGAGAGATTCTACCCTCTAAAATGTATGTTACTTTTTTTAAAGTACATTCTGTCTTCTTAAAGTACATCGTTCCCCGCCTTTGAGACATTCCCCCCTGTAGTTCTCCTGTCTCACTCTTTCTGTTCAGCACCATTACACAGTTCCCAGCACTTGCCTCTGGAATCACTTTCTTAGTACAACTCAAAGAAATGCAAATCATGATTAGGGAAACTAAGCAATGTCACACCTATAACTTTCATCTTAATAACCTTAGACTAGCAATACTTTCCAATAATGTAAGAGTAACAATATAGCAGGTAACAGGTACAGTTCATCAGGAGCCTCTGGTTATTTGGAGTTTAAGCTCTCCTGTGGCTGTAGAGGTCCATTTGTCCTGGTCTCGCTCTGGTGCCACCTTTCCTCCAGTGTAATGGATCCAAGAGTCAATCCTATTTACCTTTCCTGCAGTGTAGGTCTTTAGCAGCACCGTGTAAGGTCCTCTCCATCTCTCTTTCAGGGTTCATCTTTCCAGGTTCATACGTAGACTGGAGTGTCCAAGGCAAGCGGGGTCCTCTGGTTCAGGTACCTTGTGCAGGGAGGATAAACTCTGCGAGAGAGAAATCAAATACTCTTTAGCTGCAGCCTGTCCTCTTACACGCACTTGATCTCCTTTGTAGGGAACTAATTGGGTGGCTATGGTTTCCCATACAGAATCTCAAAGGGACTCACACCCTCCCTGACGCTGGGTGTAATTCGTACCCTCATTAGTGCTATGGCGAGAACACCTACCCGTTTCATTTGGGTTTCCTGACACACCTTGGAAATCTGTCTTTTTAGGGTTTGGTTCTTTCGTTCTGCTTTGCCGCGAGACTGTGGCCTCCAAGGGGTATGGAAATCCCATTTAAAGTCTAGAAATTTGGAAACTCCCTGCACTCCTTTTGCAATCAAATGGGGTCCATTATCAGAGGAAATACCTTCTGGGACACCAAACCTAGGGATGATTTCTTTCAATACGGTTCGAATTACTTCCCTTGCTTTGTTGGTACGGCAGGGGAAAGGCTCTGGCCAACCAGAAAAGGTGTCTACCGTTACCAACAGATAATGATAAAGGTTACACCTTGGCAATTCTGAAAAACCTAGTTGCCAGTATTCCCCAGGAGCTACCCCTTGTTTTAAAACTCCTCCTGTGATCTTCTTGGCAATTTTGGGGTTATTTGCGCAACAAAAGCGTGCACTTTGGGCTATGATGGCTGCTGAGCTTTGCATTCTTGGTCCAATGGTGCATCTTCTGGCAGTTAACACCAATGCGTCAGCTCCTGTGGGTGTTTCTTGGTGCAGTCTCTTGAGTAGAACTTTCATCACCTTTTCCGAGATCAATATGTTCTTTCAGTGGTGTTAACTCACCGTCCCTGATCATTTTTAAACCAATCTAATTGTCTGCCAATTGATCTTCCTTCTCAGTGTATTGTGGGGGTGACAATTCTAAAGGAGGTCCTGGAATTAGTGCTCCTTCAAATTTTGATTCCTTTAGCGGTGCTTCTTTTGGTAACTGGTCTGCTTTGCTCTGTGGTTTCCCTCTGCAATCGATCCCGATCCCGGGCAGAGGCGGGATGGGGAGTCGTCGGGGCCCGGCCGCGCTTCTCCTCACCCCGGGGAAGGCTGCCCGGGCGGGGGTCGGGCTCTGGGGTGCCCGGGCGGGGGGCTGGGGTGCCGGGCTGGGGAGGGGCCATTCCCTGGGGTGTGGAGGTGGGGGGTGATGCGGGGTCCCCTCTCTCTCTCCCTCCCGGATGCCTCGGTGCTGGGCGTCTGTCCCCGCTGGGTGCCGGCTGCCGGGGCTCAGCTGGCCGTGCCCCCCCTGCCTGTCCTGCCCCAAACCCTAATATGGGGTTTATATGGTGGTATGAATATATGTTTCTGGTCAGTGCCAAGGAATGGAGTGCAGAGAGGCTCTTGCTTATACCTATTGCTGTCACGACCAAGGTCGGCTGACTTTGTTATTTACCCCGTTGGAGGGTCGGGAACGGAAAAGCTGTGGCAAAGGTTAATAAGAGGTGGGGAAAGAACGGGGGTCCTAAACTTACTGCCTTCTCTCCTGACCCCCCTTCCCTGCTCCCTGGAAACAGGGAAGGCAAAAATCCAGGAGAAGCCCTTCCCTCCCCAGGACAGCCAGTCTTGGTTGGACCCTTTTTGGGGACAGGACACAATAGCCATGGGCCTGCTCCATAAAGCAAATTAGACAAAACCACACACAAGGGACAGATGCTCCCCCCGATACAAGACCAACACCCCCACAGAGCCCTTTGGTAAATTGCCGATTCTGCAGGAGCCGGGGGGAGACCCGGGATGGAGAGGAGCGAGCGCCCCTGGGGACAGAGCCGGCTCCTCCGGCACCGGCTGTTCTCGCGCTCTCTGCAGCCCAAGCTCAGCGCATGCCACAGCGCTGCCCAGCCCGGCCCGAGTCCTTACGGCACCGGGAAGCTTCGCTTCCCCCGAGCCCGGCCAAGCTCCGGCCAGCGGCTCGGGGCGGGGGGGGACGGGACGGCGGCCGGCGCGGCTCCCGGGGGGGGGCCTCCCTCCGAGGGCTCCGCCGCCGAGTCCCCTCTGCGGGCGGCGCGGGCGGCCCGGGCACCCCGGCCCCGCCACCGCGGCCCGGCCCGGCCCGGCCCCGGGCAGCTCCCCCCGGGCAGGCGCCCCCGCTCCTCACCTTCGCCTGCAGCTTCCGCACCAGCACGGCTCGCCGGGGCCGCGCCTCCTGCCAGCTCTGCCGCCGGCGCTGCAGGGAGCCCGGGCCCGGCGCCGCCATGCCCCCGCTCGCCAGCCGGGCTCCGCCGCCTGCCCCGGCGGACCGCGGCCCGGCGCCTGCCGGGGCGGGCGGAGCGGCTGCCCCTGCCCGCCGGGCGCCGCCGGGAGCCGCGGGGCGGGAGGGCCGGGCTCGCTCGGGGCCGCTCCGCGGCGGCGCTGCCCTCGGGGCTGCCGCGGGGCAGAGGCCGCCCCGGCCGCGGGTGGCTCCGGCAGCTCCGCTCGGAGACCGGCCCCGGCCCCGGCCCCGGCCCCGGCGAAGGTTGGGGGCGGGAGGGGGGAGCGGGGGGAACCGGTCCCCGCCAGCGGGGGGTCCCCCGGGGGGGAAGGCGAGAGCCGGGGCCGCGGGGACGGGCCGCCGCCCGGGGGAGGCAGCGGCCCCGCCGGAGTGGCTCCGGCCACTTTCTGCACAAGCTGTTACCGCTTTCCTTTGAACATGGGGAGTTTTCCCTCTCTGCAGCCCCATGGGATGGGGGGTGATGGGCACAGGGACACTTTGGGGCTCCCTGTAGGGCTGCCCACCTGCTCTGCATTCCCTGCCCAGTCAAATGGGTCCCCTTCTTGCTCTCTCGCCTCAGGGGACACTAAACCCAGGAATTAGAGCTCTGCAACGCGTTTTGGGGGGTTTTGCCACAGTTTTTCCATCTGCAGGTTCCCAAGGCCAGGCCTGCATCCTGAGAACACATCCCAGGTGACAGGGACACTCTCCAAGTTACCCCATTGGAGCACCTGAACGGAGGAAATTTCCCAATTTACAAACGGTGCCCAGGGTTTAGGGGCTGCAGCCCCACTTGTCTTCTCCTCCTCTCTTGCATTATTTTGTTGAGAAGTCGTCCGGGCAAGAGGAAGATTTAAACATTTATTAGCAAACTTCAGTCGTTTACACCTTCATTTCTGACAAAACAGAACTACAATAAAGAGAACTCTTGGATTACAAAAATATATAATAATAACCCTAAATTTATGTGCGTAATTAAAAAAGAAACCATATCTAAAGTTCTTTAACATTCCTTTTTCAATGTTAGCTCTACCTTCAGCTACACCAACATCTTACTGATGGTTCATCACCCCAGTGACTTCATTAAAGCATTCAGTTGCTCTTGTCCCGTTCCAAAATAACGTTGAGAAGAGAGCAACCCCTGAGCAATGGGTGAACAAGAACAACTTGGAGCAAACCCACCCTGCCACGCAGCTGCCCCCTCCCCACTTTGCTGGTGTGGCCACTGACGGGGAGGGGGACGATTTCTGGAGGTGACTTAGAAACTAAAGTTGTAGTCCCATTTTAAGGAAAGGGACAGTGTTGAAGGGCCTTCCCAGGTGCAGTGGAGCTGAGGTGCAGGGAATGGATCCCACCGTGGCTCCCCAGGCTCCATCACCTGCAATCTCAGAGTCAGCAGGTTCTAAGGAGGAAAAGAAACAGTGCGGGGAGTTGCGGGGTGTGAAGAGACCATGGCCAAACTGTGCATCAGCGCAGGGAACGGGAACTTGTGGTACCACCAACCCTGATCAGCTGCAGAGTTGTTACCCTGAGCCAACAGTCTCTTAGTTTTTGTAAAGCTCATGCCCTTAGCTTGAACTTTGTACATTATAATGTCATTATAATAACACCAACACACACCTCCATGCTAAAAGCCACCCCCTCCAAGGTGCGACCACCCCTCCCCGAGTCTGCGCTCTGAATTTTCCCCAGTCTGTACCTTTAAAGGCCAAGAGAGGAAATTTTACACCAATCGCACAAAGGTCTGTGTGACTCGAGTCCCTCCAGTTCCACCTGAGAGGTAAAAACAACTATAAAAATGGCTTCAGAATGGAGGGATGTCAGGGAAGATCCCATGGCAGACAAGTCAGGAAGACACCGTCACAAACCATCGCTGACTTCTGGGATCAGTCCATGGGCTGAGCCCCTCGTCCCCCATAGGGATGCCTCTTGGGGGAGATCCCAACACTCGGCTGTACCCAGTGCTTCCCGGGAAACTGAGAAACCTCTATAGAGAGTTGTTTCCTGCTGCTGTATCACTCGAGGTGTTTCCTGCTGCTGTATCTCTCGCTCGTGCTTTGCAGACGGGGTACTGTCACCAGCAATCCAGAAGAATCTGCAATTCTGTTGCCTCAATAAACCGCACCATCCATGAATCGAGCCCTGAGAGTTCTCATTGGAACCGGCCAAACTCCTTCCATCGGGCCGTGCTCGTTCATTGAACGCAACCAGACCCAAAGTGCATCGCGCTGTTGGCCGTTGGTAATGGTGGCAGTTCCATACATTGAAGGCGACCAGAGCTATAGTGCTCAGTTGAGCATCACTCGGAATCGAAGCCCGGCTGCCCCCAGCCCCTCTGATCTCTGAGGACAAGCTGGAGCACGAGGGGCTTTATTTTGTGCCCAATTCCTTGACCCTTTCCCTCCCCGGGGGCAGCCGCCCAAGGGCCAGGGGATCTGCTCCTCTTCTGGCTGCGCCCCAAGGCCCGTTTGCTGCCGGCTGCCGGTCATGTATTTTAAAAAGGTAGAATGTACTTTTAAGAAGTCAACATATATTAATATATCAATATATTTTAAGAATAAAGAGCTGTAAACAGGTCACAAGGCCCTGTGAAACCAGATTCCTGTGTTTTGAACCATATAAATGTTTTTAGGCGGGTGTGCTGGCTTTGTGGATTCCCACCCAGCACCCATCTCTGCAGAAATTAAATAAGTAGAAAATACTTCTACTCTGGGTGTATATTGGTGTCTGCACAGCGGGTAAATGACCCTGCTCTGGGACAACAGTTTCTGGTGACCCAGATGGAACGGCGCTGACCCAGATGGCCCGGATCATCTCCCCCAACCCGACGGGGAGGAGCGACCTGGCCGGACTCCAGCGCCCACCCACCTTTTGATGGGGACTCCATCAGCCCCTCTCCTGCCCTCAGGCGGTGAGTGACACAACGGTGCAATGATACTGAAAAGAGGTATTGTCTTGGAGAATATGAGGAAAGGCGGGTAGGGGTGGAATCTCTCGGGTAGCAGGTAGCACTTGGTAAAACTTGCTCTTAACATCACAGCGCTTAAGTAATATCTGTTTTGTTTTGACCCAGGGTAAGTTTGCCTCTAGACGTTGTTTTAAAAACGGAGGGAGGCATCCCTTGTTTTAGTGTATTTAGAGACACTGTGTGATCTTTTTGGTACCAAAATGGGTGCTGCTGCTTCCCACGAGACACCCCCTTGCTCTCCTCTAGAATGCATCCTGAAAATTTGGAATAAATTTGGAGGGGATCCCATGACTAAAATTAAATTAGTAACATATTGCAATCAATGGTGGCCACAGTATAAATTGGAAGAGGGTGAAAATTGGCCTGAAAACGGATCTTTAAAATGCAATACTGTATTGCAATTGATGTTGTTTTGTCAGAGAACTGCAAAATGGGATGAAATACCTTATGTGGATGTGTTCTTTGCTTTAAGAAATGATTGGGATGTTGGGAAAAAATGTGGTCTGGAGGATTCTGAACATCAAAGTGGAATATATGTGTTAAGTAAGAAAGAGAGTAAAGGGGAAAAAGCTTGTTATACTGGGTATAAATCAAAAGAAGCTGAATTGGAAGATCCGGATGAGGGTAGCCAGCTGTTGGTAGCTCCCCCGGGCCATCCCAAACGTGACAATTTAAATGATGAGGGAGACAAGATTACGAGCCCCATAGGAGATATAAGAGAGAAATTATTGTGCCCCAAGGCCTGTTTGCTGCTGGCTGCAGGGAGCTGTAAATCCTCCAGCCGGGCTCACAGCAGGGTCCTTCCTGACTCCTGGGATGGTGCAGGACAATTACTGTGGAGCCATAAAGGGAACTCCACCTTGAAACTGAGCTGGCAGAGAAGGGGGGGGTTTAAGCACGGCAGAGTTTCTCCAGCTCCACTGTACAATCTTCTTAGAGATATCAATGGGGGGAGAAAACCCTGAGCAAAGCACAGGGCTCAAGCACCCCCTCTTTGTAGGGATGGGCACACTTTCTGCATTCCTGGTCCAGTGAAACCGGTCCCCTTCTTGCTCTCTCGTGTCAGGGAACACTCAACCCGGGAATGAGCAGCTCTCTGCCCCTTCGGCAGGACTCGGAGCAAGCCCACCTCTTCAGCCCTAAACCCCCCAGCCCAGCCCCTGGGGCCGAGCAGCCCGTGCAGAGCAGGGTCAGGAGAACTGGAACTTGTGAAGCAAAGCTCCTGCTGCGCTGGGGGATGAGCCTGGTACCCCCGGCTCTGCGGTGGAGTCGGGGCTCTGCCCCTTTCTCTGGGCCCTTTGCCGGCCAGGGCGGCTACGGTGGGGTTATGGTTGGAGAAACCCCATAACAATGTATTGTCGTTTAGACAATTATTCTCTCACGCAGTGACCCTTCCCCACCCAGAAAGGGGAGTCGGGGAAAGCAAGGAAACTCTAAAGTTGAAATGTAGATAGATTTAATAGGATAAGACTAAATAATTAACAGTAATACCAAAGAACCAGCATTGGTCCCAATACAATGTAAGACAGACAAGGCCTGTCCCCAGCCCGTTCCCCCAGCAGAAGCCGTGCACTCCCAGCAGGGACAGCAAATGTGGGACCCTGTGAGCGCTGCGGCTTCGGGAGGAAGGGAAGGGCTCAGGGCTCCGGCACCGGGGCAAGGAGTTCTCTGGGCCCACCACCATCGAGGGAGAGAGAGAACTGCACAGCAAACTTCCTAATTCATACTGAATGTGGCGTTCATGGCATGAAACAATCCTGTTGGCAGCCTGGGTCAAGTGCCCGGGTCCCGGAGAGCCTCGAAAACACCGAGACCTTGAATCCCACAGAGCCTGGCTGGCTACGAAGGGAATATTTTCACACGGTCAGAGACCAGAGCCTCCTACACGTGCAGTTTTCCCAAGCATTAGAAGAGAAGTTAGTCCTGTGTCGCTCAACCCAGGAGAGGTGGCACCAAAACTGTCCCCTGGCCCGTCCCTGTGCGCGGGGCCTGGTCCTTCTTAAGGGCAGGAGCTCGGCAGGCCCCCAGAAGGGCCCCATCCCTTCGGGGAGGAAAAGGCTAAAAAAACCAAAGACGACCCCAACCCTCCGTCTCCTGGGATTGGGGAGAGGTTGGGGCATCCCCCAGAAGACAGAGCTTTGACTGGGTCCCCCCAAAGCTTTCCCAAGCGGCTCTCCTTCGGCTTGGGGGCCCTCACAAAGCTGAGGGAGCAGGAGGCCAAGGGCCGGGCATGGCCCAGGGACAGGAGGGAGGTTGGGGTGTCCTCCAGGAGACAGAGCTCCCACTTGGCCCCCCAACACCCACATTTGCTGGCCATACCGAGCTGGGAGGTGCTGGTGACCCCCTGGAGGGACCAGAGGCCTTGCAGAGGGAGCTGGGGGGTGGGAGCTGGGGAAGACTGACAGCGGGGCCACACACTGTCATGGCTGGCTGTGAGGGACCCTTGAGTAAAGCTACAATAAGCGTTGTTGGTGCAAGAGGAAAAAGACTTGAAGGCTGTTTTTACACCCTATGGAACTGGAGATACTAAATTAGTTCATGAGTTCCACTAAAAATCTTATGAGGAGAGGCTGAGGGGGCTGGGGCTGGAGGAGAAAAGGAGGCTGAGAGGAGACCTTTGCGCTCTCTACAGCTCCCTCAAAGGAGGGTGTAGCCAGGGGGGGTCGGTCTCTTCTCCCGAGGAACAGGACAAAAGGAAACAGCCCTAAGTTGCGCCAGGGGAGGTTTAAACTGGATATTAGGAAAAATTTTTACACGGAAAGGGTTATTAAGCATAGCATTGGAACAGGCTGCACAAGGAAGTGGTTGAGTCACCATCCCTGGAGGTATTGAAAAGCTGGGTAGACACAGTGCCTAGAGATACGGTTTTGTGGTGGCTTTTGCCAGTGTTTTGCCAGATGGTTGGACTCGATGATCTGAAAGGTCCCTTCCAACCCAGGCGATTCTATGAACCCTATCGACCTCAGTCTAGTGGGAAAGTGGAAAGGAGGAATCACACGCTTAAAACACAACTGAGCAAAATGTGTCAGGAAACCCCTGTGAACTGGACTCAAGCTTTCCCTCTGGCTTTAGTAAGAATGAGGGTTCAGCCCAGGGGCAGACAACGTCTTAGCCCCTACGAGCTCATGGCTGGAAGGCCATACCAGACGCCTGGATTACCAGGGGAAATGAGGATACGGGGAGAAATGGACGTGTGGAACTGGGGCCAGAAGATTTTACCCCCAAACTGGACAGGGTCTTGCACTTTGGGGGCACTAGTTCCCAGCATAACTGTAGTACAAAGGGTCACGAAGGCGCCACAAATTAAATCTTATGTAAAAACTATACTACAACTAATATTACTAACTTGCGTAAAAACTTGTATCAAAATGAATGATCTTCCTGCTACCATCTGTTTGTCAAACAAAGTCCGTATTTATTGCATCCTTGTCTTAGGCCACCGTGTTCTCAAGGCCACATACATCCTTTCTTATCTTACTAAGTCCTTGAAACCATTTAGGATGGTTCCTAAAACAGCTACATTTCTTCTCTAAAAGAACATTCCCTACACTTTAACCATTGACGGAAGACATAAAGTCTGCTTTAGGTATCAATGAGGGCGCCGGGCTTGGGGGGCAGGAGGGGGGCTCACTTTCTGCGGGGGCTGGAGGGCGCTGGGCTGGTCCCCAAGGGCCGGCTGGCCGAGGTGGGCAGGGGGGGAGGCGGGGGTGGGGGCGGGAAGGCCGGGCGGCTGTCCGGGCTGGCGGGGGCTGCTTCCTGGCTCTCCGTGGCCGCTTTTCCAGGAGCAGGCGACGGCTGCTGGTGTTGGGTCCGGCTCCCAGAGGTGCTGGCACGGGCGGTGCGGCTGTCTGGGCGCGAGGGGTGGCTGTGGGAGCTGCGCTGGGCTCCTGAAGCTTTGGCCAGGCGCCTGTGGAGAGAGACCACTGTGCACTGTGGAGTGCAAAGACCAGCACTCGGCTCCCCTGCCCAGGCCTGGCCACACAAGGGGACAGCCCTCGGCTCCCTGTTTGCTGAGGTGCTCCCCATCCCCTCTTCAGAGGAGGGATCTGAAGAGATACACACCGCAGCAGGGACAAGAGCCCTGCCGCTGCTGAGAACACGCACGCTGGCAGTGTTGGGGTGCAGATGGGACAGACTGACTCTCGTTCTCCAAAGCGAGGCCCATAGCTGGGAAGGTTCCTCGCCACGCTCTGCGTTGCTGGGACACCTTGGCCAAAGGGAGTGTCTGGGACTGATGGCGTCACCTGACAGAGGGTGGCCAAGGACCTAACTCGGCACTCCAGAATACCCGAACTCTACATGCTTCACGGCTAAGAGCAGCCACCCAATAGAGATGTTTGGCACCTCCCCCCCGCAACAACTTACTTTTTTCTCTGCCTCCACAGGCAGATCCCACCACACAATCCCATCCCAAACAGCACGGAGCCTAAGATCGCCACGGCGCCTTCCGTGCAATACTTCCGGAAATCTTTAGGATCCACAACATTCACGTTTCTTGTGCCATCCACACCTGGAGGAACAGTTCTGTGCGTTCGTGTGTCCTGTGCGCTACTGCTGATCTCACAGGAGGTCCCACATGCTGCTGCCTCTGCTGCCGATACTGCCGCTGGCTCTGCTGCTGCCAATGCTGGCACTGCCACTGCCAATGCTGGCACTGCCGCTGCTGCCAAGGCCTCTGCTGCTGCAACGGCCACTGCTGCAAATGCCCCTGCTGCCACTGCCGCTGCTGGCACTGCTGCAACTGCCACTGCTGCCAATGCTGGCACTGCTGCTGCTGGCACTGCCTCTGCAGCTGCAACTGCCGCTGCTGCCACTGCCGCTGCTGGCTTTCTGCCACTGCTGGCTTTCTGCAACTGCCACTGCTGCCACTGACTCAACTGCTTCCACAGGCAGATCCCACCACACAATCCCATCCCAAACAGCACGGAGCCTAAGATCGCCACGGAGCCTTCCGTGCAATACTTCCGGAAATCTTTAGGATCCGCAACATTCACGTTTCTTGTGCCATCCACACCTGGAGGAAGAGTTCTGTGCGTTCGTGTGTCCTGTGCACTACTGCTGATCTCACAGGAGGTCCCACATGCTGCTGCCTCTGCTGCCGATACTGCCGCTGGCTCTGCTGCTGCCAATGCTGGCACTGCCGCTGCCAATGCTGGCACTGCCGCTGCTGCCACTGCCTCTGCTGCGGCAACTGCCACTGCTGCAAATGCCCCTGCTGCCGCTGCCGCTGCTGGCACTGCTGCAACTGCCACTGCCGCTAATGCTGCAACTGCCCCTCTTGCCGCTGCTGGCACTGCCGCCACTGCCACTGCTGCCAATGCTGGCACTGCCGCTGCTGGCACTGCCTCTGCAGCTGCAACTGCCACTGCTGCAACTGTTGCTGCTGCCGTTGCTGGTACTGCTGCAACTCCCACTGCTGTCGCGATTGCTGCTGGCGCTGCAGCAACTGCCGCTGCTGGCACTGCTGAAAATGCCAATGCTGGCACTGCCGCTGATGCCACTGCTGCAACTGCCACTGCTGCCAATGCTGGCACTGCTGCTGCTGGCACTGCCTCTGCAGCTGCAACTGCCGCTGCTGCCACTGCCGCTGCTACAACTGCTGCTGCTGGCCTTCTGCAACTGCCGCTGCTGCCACTGACTCAACTGCCTCCACAGGCAGATCCCACCACACAATCCCATCCCAAACAGCACAGAGCCTAAGATCGCCACGGCGCCTTCCATGCAATACTTCCGGAAATCTTTAGGATCCACAACATTCACGTTTCTTGTGCCATCCACACCTGGAGGAAGAGTTCTGTGCGTTCGTGTGTCCTGTGCACTACTGCTGATCTCACAGGAGGTCCCACATGCTGCTGCCTCTGCTGCCGATACTGCCGCTGGCTCTGCTGCTGCCAATGCTGGCACTGCCGCTGCTGGCACTGCCGCTGCTGGCACTGCCGCTGCTGCTGCAACTGCCACTGCTGCAAATGCCCCTGCTGCCACTGCTGCAACTCCCACTGCTGCCGCAATTGCTGCTTCCAATGCTGGCACTGCTGCTGCTGGCACTGCCTCTGCAGCTGCAACTGCCACTGCTGCCACTGCCGCTGCTACAACTGCTGCTGCTGGCCTTCTGCAACTGCCGCTGCTGCCACTGACTCAACTGCCTCCACAGGCAGATCCCACCACACAATCCCATCCCAAACAGCACAGAGCCTAAGATCGCCACGGCGCCTTCCGTGCAATACTTCCGGAAATCTTTAGGATCCGCAACATTCACGTTTCTTGTGCCATCCACACCTGGAGGAACAGTTCTGTGCGTTCGTGTGTCCTGTGCGCTACTGCTGATCTCACAGGAGGTCCCACATGCTGCTGCCTCTGCTGCCGATACTGCCGCTGGCTCTGCTGCTGCCAATGCTGGCGCTGCCGCTGCCAATGCTGGCACTGCCGCTCCTGGCACTGCCTTTCCTGCTGCAACTGCCATTGATGCAACTGCACCTGCTCCCGCTGCTGGCACTGCTGCAACTCCCACTGCTGCCGCGATTGCTGCTGGCACTGCAGCAACTGCCGCTGCTGGCACTGCTGCAACTGCCCCTCTTGCCGCTGCTGGCACTGCTGCAACTCCCACTGCTGCCAATGCTGGCACTGCCGCTGCTGCCACTGCCGCTGCTACAACTGCTGCTGCTGGCCTTCTGCAACTGCCGCTGCTGCCACTGACTCAACTGCTTCCACAGGCAGATCCCACCACACAATCCTGTTATAGTTGAATTTTAAGACAAATCGAGTCCGAAATAGATTTATTAAATATTTATTAATGTAGGAAAGCAAAAGCAGCGCTGGGCGGCCGGGGAGTCGCAGTTCCACCAAAGACTCGCAAATTCAGGCAAGCTAAATGACTCCTTTTATCTTCACAGAGGTCGATGGCAACATCTTCGGTACGCCCCTCTTCGGCTTCTTCCGAGGGGCTTCTTGCTTGGGGCAATTTCGATAAGATATCGTCACAGAATCAGCTTATACAATCTATTCTTTTCAGGGTTGATTGGTACAATGGCACACGTTAGCACGACATTAACGGTTTAACATTCGCTCAAGGTAACACATTCTGATGACATTGTGGTTAAGCCTTTCTTGTCAAACAGGGTGTTCCCATGTTTGGTGTTGCCAGATAACATTGTGGACGTGTATCTTCTGGTTAAATAGGAAGTTCTCAAGACTGCTACAATGGGTTCGTTCCTCTTGCTTAACCTGTTTGATCAGCAAATTACCCTTAGTTACTTATTACAATCCCCCCTTTTTTTTATTTATAAGTGATTTGCTGATCAAACCTAGACAATACCTCACAAGCGGCATCTAATTCAGGATTTTCGTTTGGTATAATTTTCATTTCCAGTTCCGATTGCTTCATCAGCATTAGCTGCACTTTTTCTAACCTGCCTTTAAAAAAGGTTACAAGTTTATTAATGACACAGGGTCCAAAAGTCAGAGCCA
Source organism: Numenius arquata (assembly GCF_964106895.1). Lineage (NCBI taxonomy): Eukaryota > Metazoa > Chordata > Aves > Charadriiformes > Scolopacidae > Numenius > Numenius arquata. Next base: position 48,880 of record NW_027415776.1, on the reverse strand, counting down.
ATAGTAACATTATGAGGGGTCCCGCCAAAGCAGAGATTAAGGTAGTCAGCCATGGTGACGGATTAAACCAAGATTCATACCAGGAGGACTGAGCCTCTCGTTCCCGTTTTATTTTCTCTAATCCTTCTCTCAGCTTAGCTAATGAATCTCTTACTACCCCTGTATGGTCAGCATAAAAGCAACATTCTTCACCTAGGGCAGCGCATAATCCTCCGTTTTGCATGAACAAAAGGTCCAATCCTCTTCGATTCTGTAAAACTACTTCTGACAATGAGGTCAATGATTTCTCTAAATAGGAAACAGATTTTTCTATTCGGGCCAAATCTTCGTCTACTGCAGCTCTTAGAGATGTTAGACTCTGTTGTTGTTGTACCAAGGAGGTTATGCCAGTGGCGGTCCCGGCGACCCCTAAACCAAGTAGAGTAGCTATAGTAATTGCAGATATTGGCTCTCTTTTGTTGATTTTATGTCCTGAATTGCTCCAATGTAAATACATAGTTTCTTCCCCATGTAAGAGGATTCTAGGTACCACAGTAACTTGTACACAAAATTCTGAGGCATTTTTCTTGAGAACAGCAGTGGACAAACAAGGTGTTAATCCGGTTATGGAACAAACCCACCATGCCCCAGGACTAGGCAGAATCCATTTAATATCAGATGTAAAGTTTTGAGTTTGGTTAGTACATAGAGCTCTTTCCCCATTCGTCACCTTTCCTATACACCAACCGCTCCCTCTGACCTGTTGGAGAGTAATCCCTGCTTTCCGTTCTTTCCAATTACATCTGGGGGGATTCTCCTCGGCAGAGGTATTAAAGGGAGATGGCACAGCTATCCCTTCATAAAAAGGGGGTTTTACATCATAACATAACCAACAGGAAGTGGTAAAATTTGGATTTGTTGCATTTAGAGCTTGATAGGCTGCCTTCATTACAGCCCATAGGGGTTCATCATCTTTGGGTATTTTCTCCACTTTATTTGTAGAGGTTAGGTATGTCCCTGGGGTGACTGAGGCTGTGGAGTTTCCTCCCTTTGGCTTTGTGATGACTCGATTGGGCCCTACTGCTTGTGGTATTTTAACTTCCCGTTTTTGAATGAATATTAGTCCTCCTCTATCAGTTCCAGATTCCCAATATCGCATTCCCCAGGTTCGTCCAAATAACCATCCATGGTCATTAGGCTGCAGGATTTCTAATATAACATGCTTACAGTTGCCAAGATGGGAGCCCTCTATGTGTCCATCCCAGCTAGAAGCTGGCGGGTTGCATCCTCTGGGCCCCCATATTATATTTAAAAATCTATCTTTACTGGCTACATCCCAGTTTGAAGCTATGGTTTCACATCCCCAATATGCACAGTAATAGTGATTAGGGAAATTGCAATAGCTTTTCCCTGGATTCGAACTGGGGCAGAGATAAAAAGGTTTTATTGCTCTTTCTTGTCGACCGGGTGGGTCTAGTTCATAAAAGACTAATTCTTCCAATTTAACTTGGAATTCTGGGGGTCCGGCTGTCACATTATACCGAACTTCTATTGAATCTTCCCATCGACCTAAGGTCCAATTGAAGGGTTGATGTTCATTTTCTAAAGTCGTGGTAATTAATACCATTAATAGGATACCAGCTTTCATTTCCCCCACTGTTCAGTACCTCTCTGTCTTCCTCGTCTACTCTTTTGCGGAGAGCAACGGGATATTAATATCTTCTCGGCAGCAGCAGGTAGTCTTCAGGGGGATTTTGCTGTTATCCTGTCAATAATTTCCAAGGTCTAAAGAGTTAGTTACCTCTCAAATATATTTCCACCTGTTTGGTTGTTGTGCCCGTTTCCAGGCAAATCTTATAACACACTGTCTTAAAACTCTATACCAGTCTGTTTCATATATTTCCCAAAGCTCGGGTATTGACAATTCCCACCCACAAAATAATTTACGAATCTCTGCTTGAGCCCGTTGTTCCCTGGTATGTGTCAAATTATTGCGACATTTCATACAATAAGGTTGTCTCTTAAATGAAACACAGGACCATTCTTTATCGCAATTTAAACATCGGCAAACAACCCAACATAAATGTCCGGAAGTGGGGTGTTTCACGCAGGGTATTCTACGGAGATCTCCTATACTGGGCGATTCAGGTATTTCTGTCTCTGTTTCACAGCAAAAAGGAAAAACCTGAGGAGTTCCTGTCAGTTTGTATAATCCAGCCCCTCTCTTCCCAAATTTTTCCAAAGGTATGCACCACCCCAAAGGCATACTTTGAATCTGTATAAATGGTTCCAATTTTATTTTCTAAAAGTTTTAATGCTCTCATCATAGCATATAACTCACATGCTTGTGCGGACCAAGCTTTATTTAATGGTCCTGACTCTTTTATCTGAAAGGTATACCCGTCCACAATAGCATATCCCGATTTCCGTTGTCCTTCAACCACTCGTGAGGAACCATCCACAAATAATTTCTCCCCTTCGCCTAATTCATCTTCCTCTAAATCCTCCCTTATCTTAGTTTGCAAATTTATTAGTTGGAGACAGTCATGTGTCAAATCTTCCCTAGGTTCCCCATATAAAAATTGGGCAGGATTCTGAACAGAGGTGGTTTCCATTTCTAACCATGGGGAGTTAATCAAAATTCCCTCATATTTTAGTAATCGACTGTCTGTAAGCCACTTATCAGCTTGTTGTTGCAATACTCCTCGAATGTTATGGGGGTTGTATACCTTTAGTTCACCTCCTAAGGTGACCTTTCCAACTTCTTCTACCAATAATGCAGTGGCCACTATTGCTTGTAAACAAGTGGGCCACCCGCGGCTTACAGGATCTAGTATTTTAGAATAATATCCTACAGGCTTTCTCTGCCCTGCCCACCCTTGGGTCAGAACCCCATAAGCTGTCTCGTTATCCACATTGATAAAAAGTTGAAAGGGTTTACGGATATCGGGTAAACTGAGGACAGGTGCTTCCACCAGGTTTCTTTTCACGTTCTCCCAGCGCTTCTCATCTTCAGGGGTCCATTTTACTAACCCATTTTTAGTTAGCTCAACTGCTTCCACAGGCAGATCCCACCACACAATCCCATCCCAAACAGCACAGAGCCTAAGATCGCCACGGCGCCTTCCGTGCAATACTTCCGGAAATCTTTAGGATCCGCAACATTCACGTTTCTTGTGCCATCCACACCTGGAGGAACAGTTCTGTGCGTTCGTGTGTCCTGTGCGCTACTGCTGATCTCACAGGAGGTCCCACATGCTGCTGCCTCTGCTGCCGATACCGCCGCTGGCTCTGCTGCTGCCAATGCTGGCACTGCCGCTGCCAATGCTGGCACTGCCGCTGCTGCTGCAACTGCCACTGCTGCAACTTCTGCTGCTGCTTCATTTGTTTTTCGCCGGTGATGGCCATGTTCCCACTGGACTGTTGCTATTCACTCCATCTCCAGAAGCACGATCCTACTGTGCTGAATAATAGAGAGGCTTTTGGTGAATTTGTCATCACAGTGTCAGAGCTGCCTTCCCGAGGAGCATCTCTGTAATAAAAGGGCAGCTCTCCCAAGGGCAGGCCTGGAACTCTGGGCTCTTCTTCCTGCTGGAGTCAGGACCAGGCTCCAGGAACTGCACTCGCACTGGCTGTTGCTGGGCTCAGGTCTCAGTGGGCTCATGAGTAGAGGGCACTGGGAGATGTGTTGAGGAGGGAGGCCTGGACTCAGCTCTCACTTGTGGGTGCCCAGTGCCACTGGAGACGGTGAATGGACACTGAAGGGCCTGCTTAGGCCTGTCCTGCATTGCAGCAGAGCTGAATGGTAGCTGCCTGGCTTTCTGTGGGGGAAACTGGGGACCCCGAGAGAGCAGAGGGCATCTAGAGGGACACCATGTGCCAGGGGTCGGGCTCCCAAAAGAAGGGACCACCAAGCTGCAGTCACTGTGTGAGCCAATGCAGGCAGGACGCAGAAAGAACCACAAAACCACGGATTAAAGGCAAAGAACAAGTTTAATCTCAATACCTCATGGATCGGGGAACCTCTGAAGCAGCCCCCGGGCAGAGGCAGCAAGCAGGAGATGCAAGCACCACGGAGCAAATGAGAGTCCTTGTTTGTGGGACGAGGCCTGAAGAGCAGAACCCCGAGTACTGCTCAATTAACAAGCCGGGACATGTTGGAACTTGTAGGCCATAAACCATGGGAAACTGAGGGTGGTCCTGACCATAAAGGGTTAGACAAGGACCTGAAAACAGGTACTTGACAAATGTTGCCACACTGAGATGGGCAGCATTGAGATGGGCAAGTTCCTGGCGCCCTGCCTAAAAAGGCCTTAAGGACTGAGTCGTTAAGTTAAGATAACTGTGTCCTCAAGATAAGCTATGGTTGATGGTGTGATAATATATCACTGACCAATCAGATGCAGCCACGCGAGCAGTGTGTGTTCAAAAGGACCGATCAGTTTAAAACACGCAGCCAAAGTAAGCTTATATAAAGGAATGATGGTATACAATAAATGAACATTTTGCTTGCATCAAGCTGTGTCCCGTCTCTCAATCGCCGCACTTGTTAGCAAGAGAGTCCTTGTTTGCAAGAGCGTGAGGGAGCAAGAGAGCTCCCACTTGCTATTTCGACCTGTATTCCAAGGATTCCGGCAGGCAGAGTTTCCCGCTGTGCTTTGATCTCTTCAACAGCAGGGCAGGAATCTCGGGCACGTTCCATAAGGTGCCCCTGAGTCCATCCCAGGCCTGTGTCATCTAAGTGCAGCTGTTCTATTTGTCGAGCACACAAAACTAAGCAACAATTAGTGCGATACATGTCTTTTCCAGCACCCCACCTGCGAGTCACTTGAGCGAGTTTACAGTCCTCCTCGCTGCTCTTCCGTTACTTTCCCATAGGAGCAAAGAGCTCAATGTGCTTTTTTTGCCCCTCAGAGACTGAGGGTTGGATTTAGGACTTACCCATTGGTGTCAGTGACAGTGGAGATGGCGAGTGGTCCTCGAGTCAGTGAGGTTCACACCCAGGGCAGGCACCAAGATCTGTTGTGCAGACCGTGCCAGGGGGACGTCTCCCCACCCCTGAACGCACACGCACCATGGGGTGCCTGCAGAGCTTGGCTGTGGAGCCACATGTGGGGCAGCAGGGCTCTGCTGGTGCAGGGGTGAGGATGTGAACAGGGCTCCTGGAAGCTCACACTCGGCCAGGAAATCCCAAAATTCATTTCCTTCATAGTAGCTTTTATGGTACTATGTTTGGGATTTGTGCTGAAAACAGTGTTGATAGCACAGGGATGTTTTAGTTGCTGTTGAGCAGTGCTTCCACAGAGTCAGGGCCTTTTCTGCTTCTCGCTCCGCCCCACCAGTGAGAGGCCCAGGAGTGGCCCTGGTGCCACATCTGAGGTGCTGCAGCCCAAATGTTCACCACAGCCCACAGGCTGGGGCACAGAGAGGAAGAGCCCCGTGCGCCGTCACAGAGCTGTGACATCAGTGCAGCAAGAGCTGGGGTGGGGAAGGGCAGTTCCCACGGCTTCTGTGGTAGATGGAGGTACCGGGTCTGTAGGAGAGACTGACGGGGATGATGAGGAGCCGGGGATGGCCTGTGTGATGCCAGGGCAGCTCAGATACATGGGGCTTTTCTAAGGGACAAGAAACAGGTTCGGAAAGAGCTTGTGTGTGGGTCCTGACCAGCAACCAAACACCCAGAGTCACTTGCTTCTTTCCCCCTGACACCTCCAAGCGAACAGGGGAGGGAATGAGAAGTGCAAAGGCAATAACCTCAAGGATGAAGGCAAACAGAGTCTAGTAGTTGAAGCAAAAGCTGTGTGTGCAAGCAAAGCAAAATGAGGGATTCACCTGCTGCTTCCCATTGGCAGGCAGATGTTCAGCCATTTCCAGGAAACCAGGGCTTCATCACATGCATCGGTGACTTGGGAAGACAAACACCACGACCAGGGATGACCCCCTTTTCATCCTTTTTTCCTTGAGTTGTTGTTGCTGAGCACAATGTCCTATGGCGTGGAATAACCCCCTATCCCAGCTGTGCCCCTGCCAACTTCTTCGGTACCTACGTGCAGCGGGGGCAGAGTGTGAGAAAGAGAAAGCCTTCACGCTCTGCAGGGACCATTCAGCAATAGCCAAAACACTGGTGTGTTTCCAGTGCTGGACCAGTGACACATCCAAAGCAGAGCACATTGTGATCTGCTATGAAGAGAATAACTCCATCCCAGCCAGATCCAGGACAGAGCCACAGGTCACACAGTGGGGGTGAGCAATGAACAATATCTTCTTTAAATGACCCCAGGGACTCCGTGGATCGCAGAACCTGGCTCTTTGGGGGACGCTGTCTCCCTGGTATTCACTGGGCAAGTGATGCAGCAGGATGCAAACAGTCCAGGAGGTTTCTTGTGGAGTCTCTGGAAAAGTTCTTAGCACAGCTGCCAAACAGGCATCACGGTCTGATGCACAGCTGGAGCTGGTACTCCCAAAAGAGGAAGAGCTGGTCAGAGGTGTGAAGACCGGTCTCAGCCTTGGCTGTAGGGACCATGAAATGGTGGTCTCCCACATCTCCAGGGCAATGGGGAAGGAGAGTAGCAGAGCACAGACCCTGGGCACCAGAGAATGATAACCTGGCCTATTGAGGGCACTGGCAGGTGGGATCCCATGCCATCCCATGTCAGGGCCCTGAAAGCATCCATGGCCCTGACCAGCTTCACCTGGGCGCTTGTCGTGGTTTGGTCTCAGACAGCAACAAAGAACCAGGTGGCAGCCGCTCTCTCAGACCAGACCCCCCACCGCCAACATGGCCGTGAGGGGAGAATCGGAAGAAAAAGACAAAACTCATGGGTTGAGACAAAGGCAATTTAACAGAACAGCAAAGGGAACAAGAAACAACAACAACAATAACACTGACAGAGGAACATACAACCCCGGTTACGATACCACGTGCTTCTAACAGGACCATAAATTAAGTCGTTGAGATATGAAAAAAGGGACTAGTCTAATGAGGTTGCTAAACAAGGTAGAAGGCACCGTGGTGGTGATCTACGAAAGGAGCGTTCAAAGTGGGCAAATGCAGGCCCAGTGGGGAAATGGTAAAAAAGAGCTGGCTTTCCTTTGCGTGGGAGGAGATAAGGACAGTTAGAGAGTAGAACTGGAGAGATGGGAAGAGTGAAAAGGGAATGAAAGGGGGGATAAATGAAAATGACCAACACTGTTTTGGACCCACCTGTCAAGCAGCCCTGCATCTGAGCAACACCGCCTGGAGCAGGCAAAAAGCTGCAGCTGGTCTGGCTCTACTGACATCTGACCGACATCCGTGGTCATGGGGATCCTGACAGCTTTCCCTACTGTCACCAAGGAAAGACCGAGGGGGGAATGAACCACAGCATCATTTAGGTCTTCAGTCTCCCAAACAGGACTTCAGGAGGTCTCTGTTCACAGCAGGATCAGCTATGGAGTTAGACAACGTTTCTCAAGGCTTGATCCAGTGGGAGCTGGAAAAGGGCATCCAAGGGCAGAGATGGCACAATGTCTCTGGGAAACCTCCTCCAACGCTTGGATGCTCTCATGGAGAAAAAGATTTTGCTTTTCTCTGTCCTGAACCTTCTTTATTTCAACATCTGACCATGGTCTGTTTGCCTCCTGCCAAGCACCATGGTGACAAGACTGGCTCCGTGGCCCTGAAAACCTCCCCGTAGGGACAGAGAGGCTGCTACAAGGTTCCCGAGACCTTCCCTTCTCCAGGCTAAACAAGGCCCTTCCCTTCAGTTTCTCCTCCCGGGAAAGTGCTTCAGCCCCTAAGCATCTTGGTGGCCCACCCCTGAACTCACCCCCAGTTATCAGGAACTTCCTTTCTGGGGGGGGTTGACTCTGGCCAATAGCCAATAGCCCAGCAGCCACACAGTCGCTCACTCTTTCCTCCTCCCTCCCCGGTGGGACAGGGGAGAGAACAGGAAGAAATAAAGCGTGAAAAGTTTTGGGTCCACATAACAACAGTGTAATAGGTGAAGAGAAGAGATTAAAAAAAACCTCACCAAGTGAATCAAAGAACATCACTTATCACCTCCCACAAGCAGAGTGATGCCCGGCCAGTCTCCAAGCAGCAGACTCCTCGAACGACAAAAACTCCACCATCTTCCTTGTCTGTCTCAAGCTTTTGTTCCTGAGCATGAGCTCATGTGGTATGGAATATCCATCTGGTATATTTGGATCAGCAGTCCTGGCTGGGTCCCCTCTCAACTTCTTTCTCACCTCCCACCTGGAAGGAGGAGAATGAGGAAGGGAGAGGGCCTTCACGCTGTGCAAACACTTCTCAGCAATACCCAAAACACTGGTGTTTTATCAACACTGAGTTTTCTCAAGTCCCACGGGTGTAGGAAACAGCCATCCTCTGGGACTTCTTGTGGTCTGGTCCAGCAGAGAAGCCACGCTGGGCTGGCCTTTTTCTTTACAATACATCGACCTGCAGCCCATGGAGGACCACAGTGGAGCAAGCTCCTGGCAGGAACTGCTGTCCAAGGAGAGGAGCCCTTGGTGGAGCAAGTTTTCTGGCAGGACCTGGGGCCTGTGGGGGACCCACACTGGAGCAGTCCATTCCTCAAGGACTGGATTCACGCTGGAGCAGATGGAGAATTGCAGCCAGTGGGAAGGACCTGCAGTTATGAAGTGACCACAACTCCCATTCCCCATCCCTCCTGTGCCACTCAGGTGGGAAGGCAGAAAAGTTAGGAATGAAGTTGAGCCTGGGAAGAACAAAGGGAGGGAGGGAGGAGGGAAGGTGGTTTTAGTTTTGCTTTATTTCTCACTATCCTATTCTGTTACAATTTATTGGAAATAAATTTAATAAATTTCCCCAAGATAGGTCTCTTTTGCCCATGATGGTGATTGGTAAATTATTTGATAAATAAATCATCCTCCCAATTTATCGCTACGGACAAACGTGGTGAGAGTTGCCCTCATGTGCAAACGCAGTTACTTCATCATGAAGGCAATCAGGTTGGCGAGGCACGATTCACCCTTGGTAAGTCCATGCCGATGGCTCTTGGACATGTTCTTCTGTCCTTGGTGCCCAGAAATGTCACCCAAGAGGACTCTCACTGATGGCACACTCCTCACCAAAGTGAGCTTGTGCAGCCTGTGGTTCCCCAGGTTGCACTCTTGGACTCTTTCACAGACGGGGGCAGCACTTGCTTGTCCTCTCTCACAAGAGACCTCCGCCAATCCCACGACCTTTCAAAGGGGATATTCCAAAGAAATGTTGATCTTCCCCTGTACCCTCATTACCACTATTCTCCCTGTTACAGGGTGTACTTAGTTTCTCTAATCTTTCATCTCCTTACACTTGTCCTGATACAATGATCGTTTCTAAAGTCAACTTTTCAGATGCAGACTGTCTAGGCAAAGGCCCTTTCCCTTGTTCTCCAAATTCTCCCTTTACTCTTTGTTCATTCAGATACCTCTGACTGATGCTGCAGCTTTGGCCTTCAGGGAGTTGAAAGCTTGTCTGTCTTTCAACAGTGCGATGGTCTCATTAGCCAGCTCTTTAAGTATGTTTATATCTGCCTGTTTTCTCTATGTACCTAAAATATTTCTCCTAAGAAATCCCTTGTAGAAAAGCAACCTCATTATTGATGATTATTGATGATTGCAGAGTGAATTTTATTGTTTATGACAACTGATTCTGCTTTACTTTCCTTTTCCTACAAGAAGGAACAATTCCCCTGTGCCTGCGTGCAGCCAGGTCTCTGAGGAGCGCGGGAGGGAGACGGTGCAACAGAGCCGTAACATCCAGACTTCGGTGGAGAAGTCGGATGCAGGGAGCAGTGGTGTAAGTCCCAGGTGGGCAATGTCAGACCTGGTGGGGTTGGGGAGGTGAGGAGCAAAGCTGTCCGGACAGAGTCAGACCTCCAGGAACTGCTTTCCCTGCTTGTCCAGACCTCCTGAGGAAACTCTCTGTGTCAATATCAGTCAGAGAATGCTTCTATCACCTCTTCTTTAAACTGAAAAGGAAGAAAATATATCCTTTAAAATCAAGAATTCCTTTTCATTAGACGCACTTTGAAATCTTCCTCCTTAACTGCACTGCAAAACCTCTCGAATTAGCTGTACAAGTCTTGAAGACTTGGACAGAATGACAAAAAGATAAATACCTTGTTAGGGCTTTCTGTCTTTTAACGAGCCCCATGGGGTATTTGGTGCTCAGTCCATGAAACTCAGATAATGAGAGAAGATTGAACAAAGTGCTCAAGAAATCGGAAGCAGAAGTCCAAGTACCTGGAAGCATTAATGATCCCCACTGAGGGCCATTGCTGACAAAGCCTCCCCAGGGACTCGTTAGAGCAGATAGCTGGAGGCTGTGATTGCAGGTAGGCAAAGGCAGAGTGCAGGTGCCTGCAATGCTGAGGAAACCCTGGCCTTGTCTGATGAAGCAGAAAGGCCAAGCCCTCACCCCCAGGCCCTGGGAAGGCAGATCCTGTCCCTCACTTGTGCCTCAGGGCTCTTCCTGGTGGCAGCAGGATGTGAGGGGGAGCAATGCCAAGCGTAGGAAAATTCCGTGACACCAGCCAAAGAAGGGACAAGAGTCCCGAGTCTAAAAAGAATCATAGAATCATGGGGTCGTTTAGGTTGGAAAAGACCTTTAAGATCATTAAAGTCCATACTGTGATACCCTAACACGGCCAAGTCTGCCACTAAACCATGTCCATAAGCACCACATCTACAGGTCTTTAAAATGCCTCCAGGGATGGTGACTCAAACACTTCCCCGGGCAGCCTGTCCCAGTGCTTGAAAACCCTTTCAGTGAAGACATTTTTCCAAATGTGCAACGTAAACCTCCCCCGGCAGAACTTGAGGCCTTTTCCGCTTGTCCTATCACTTGTTACTTGGGAGAAAAGGCTGACCCCCACCTCGCTACTACCTCCTTTCAGGTGGTTGTAGAGAGAGAGAAGGTCTCTCCTCAGCCTCCTTTTCTCAAGGCTAGACAATCTGAGCTCCCTCAGCTGCTCCTCATAAGACTTGTGCTCTAGACCCCTTGCCAGCTTCATTGCTCTTCTTCGGATGCCCTCCATCACCTCAAAGACTTTCTTGGAGTGAGGGGACCAAAACTGGACACAGCACTTGAAGTGGGGCCTCACCAGTGCCGAGTACAGGAGGACGATCACAGCCCCGGTCCTGCTGGCCACACTGTTCCTGATCCAGGCCAGGATGCTGTTGGCCTTCTCGGCCACCTGGGCACACTGCTGGCTCACGTTCAGCCCACAGTCAACCAACACCCCCAGGTCCTTTTCTGCCAGGCAGCTCCAGCCACTCTTCCCCCAGCCTGTAGAGTTTGTGGGGTTGGTGTGATCCAAGTGCAGGACCCAGCACTTGGCCTTGTTGAACCTTATCCCATTGGCCTCAGCCCATCAATCCAGCCTGTCCAGACCCCTCTGTGGACCCTTCCTGCCCTCAAGCAGATCAACACTCCCACACAACTTGGTGTCATCTGTGAACTTCCTGAGGGTGCACTCGATCCCCTCCTCCAGGTCATTGATAAAGATGTTAAAGAGAAGAGACCCCAGTACTGAGCCCTGGGGAACACCGCTCGTGACCGGCCACCAACTGGATTTAACTCCATTCCCCACCACTCTTTAGGCCTGACCCTCCAGCCAGTTTTTTACCCAGCAAAGTGTACACCTGTCCAAGCCATGAGCAGCCAGTTTCTCCAGGAGAGTGCTGTGGAAAATGGTGCCAAAAGCTTTACTAAAGTCTAGGAAGAAAACATCCAGAGCCTTTCCCTTGTCCACTGAGTGGGTCACCTTGTCATAGAAGGAGATCAGGTTGGTCAGGAAAGACCTGACTTTCACAAACCCATACGGACTGGGCCTGATCACCTGGTTGTCCTGTACGTGCTGCATGATGGCACTCAGGGTGATCTGCTCCATAATGTTCCCCCGCACTGAGGCCAGACTGACAGGCCTGGAGCTCCCTGGATCCTCCTTCATGGCCCTTCCTGTAGATGGGCACCATATTTGCTAACCTCCAGTCACCTGGGACCTTAGCCAGGACTGCTGGTAAATGATGGCAAGTGGCCTGGTGAGCACTCCCGCCCACAGGGCTGTGAGGCATGCCGAGAAAGACTTTGGGGGTGGACAACCTTTGATGAAGCCACTCTGGGAACATTATTATCATCTTCCCTCTTTGTATCCTCAGGCAGGGGAGTAGAGGTTCAGAGAGAGGAGAATGATCAAGGGTGGAGAAGGCAGGTACAGGGGAGGGCACCCTGGTGTGATCTGCCTCCCCATCCTGCAGCAGCCCTAGGTGTAGAGGGCATGGACCTTGCATTTGTGCTGTGGTGTTGGTCTTCAGGTTCCCGCACGAAGGCACTGGGCCCCTTTGGGAGGCCCTGGGATGCCTGTCCTACCCCAGCTGCCACAGGGCACGGCTCTCCTGGAAGTCCTGTGCTGTGTTTGCCCGCAGAGTGTTGTGTTTGGCACTCCAGGCACCTGGCAGACAACTAGAGGCTTTTTTTTTTTCTTTAAATGAGAGCCCTGAAATAAATGTCTGCAGTGCAGGGGTGGGAATGTGCCTCAGCTTTATAGTGACTGGGGGTCTAGTGAGTAAATGAACAAAGACCTGCATCTCCTTCTGGGGCACCTTTCTGTCTGGTCAGCTGAAGAGCTCTGCATGCTCCAGGGCCATATTTGAGAAGGCAGTTGGATTAAATCATCTGTGCAGGTCCCTCCCAACTGAAATACTCTTCAATTCTCTTCGAAGGCACATTGAGGCGCCTTCTAGGGAGGGGTCTGGTATCATGTAGGATGGTCACTTCCCTCTCCGGCCCTCAGCTGACGCTCAGGAAGGATGTGGGTTTTCTCAGAGCTTTTTCTATCACAGCTCTCAAAAACACTTGCACGTGTCTTGGACCGCCCTTGGCACCTCAGTCATCACCAGGTGTCAGTGGGTGAGAAACTGACTGCCCACAAAGTGCTTGGAGCAGGAGCTCCCCCTCTGGCAACTCCTTTGGGCACCCCTGAACTGAAACAAGAGGGATCTCAGCTCTGCTGGGCCTGTGGGGTGCATGGGGGAGCTGAATCCTGCTTCCAGCTTGGGATGAGCTCACAGCATTACGTCAGATGAGGCACTGCCCTGCACAGGGAAAGGGACCCCTATCCCCATCTTTCCTTTTTGTTATTGGTCAAGAATAGCCACGTCCAGAGGGGAATATTTCTGTGCCCCCACAGACAACGATGCTCTGGTAGGACAAACCCTGCTGCTAGAATCAGTCTCTCTCTGCTCTTCAGAGAGGGACAGTCGGCGATTACATCGGTTGACTTCAAAGCACGTTCTCCAGGGGTGACCCTGATGCCTTTCTGGGTCCCCAGGGACACCTCAAGGGAGCCCTGATGGGGAGGAGAAAATTACGTCTTGGGCTGGTCCTCTGCTTCTGCTCTGGGTTGTGCTCCTGGCATGGAGGGAGCTCATGGCCATGGGGCAGCGCCGCAGAGAGACAGCTCTGCCCAGGAGCAGCTCCTCTGCCAAGCGCAGCAGGCCTGAGGGCACTGCCTGCAGGCACCGAGGGGAGAGGGGAGAAGCAGGGAGAGGGTGGTGGGAGGACGACTGAGCTCTCAGTGTGGGAGAAATCTTCACAGGTCTCTGCATGGTAAGTCTCTGGCCGCAGCTGCCGTTCCTGGAGGTATCTGCTAACGCTGGAACAGGCTGTGGGGTCTCTCAGTTTGACTCTCACAGTTTCTCCAGAGCAGGGACTCCCTGCTGCGCTGTCCCAGGGACAGGCAGGACGGCTGCTTTCTCCCAGCGACGGCAGCAGGGAGGCTGTGCATCCCAGGGCTGTCCTTCAGAGCAGGGTCCCTGCATCCCACGGGGCTGGAGGCAGCACAGTGTGCAGGGGGACTTTTCAAAAGGAAGGTCAGAGGTGCCTACTTGAGGCTGGGATGGCCTAGGTCTGCGCTTTGAGTTTTCTCTTGTTTGGCTCGGTGGGAATAGAAAGAGACTTATTATTGAAGAGAAAGGGCTTGAAACTCCTAAACCATTTCAATGATGGTTTTGAGGAGCCGCAGCAACTGCCTTTTCTGCCCCTCAGCCTACAGAGAGGACCATCGTCCCATTTCCAGTGTCATCAGGGTTTGTGCAACCTGGTCTTTTGGCCCTGCACACACACAGACGTCCCTGAGCAGTGCCCTGCTGCAAGAAGGTACCTGCGGAGCATGGCTGAGGACACAGCATGTGGGACGGGGTCTGTGAACATTGGCAGGGAGGAGTCATGGGGACAGAGAAACAGCCCCTGGCAGGGACAGCCCCAGCAGCAGAGAGATGGGCAGGGAAGGAGAGGAAAATGCTCTCTGGAGCAGGAGCGGGTATTTGGGTACCTCCCTGCCTTCCCCTGCACTGCAGATGCCTTCCCCGGAGCAACCCCCTGGTCTCCTCTCCAACCCAGTAGAGCCTCTGCTCCTAAGACCACAGGGACTCAGTCACATTCTCAGCAGCCTGGCCCCTGAGGAGGAGAAAGTAGCCTGATTATCGTTCGCCATCCAGCCTCCACCAGCAGTGGCACTGGGGCATTTCTCCTGGCCATGCTGTCCTTTTTCTTATCGTTGGGCTCACTGAGATGAGAAGAACAAGAGTTGGGCTGCAGTTCTGGGACCAACCCTGGGGGTCTTGCCATACTGATATGTCCATGGGAGTAAATTATGGATGTGCCCTCCTCATCTGGGGGTTCCGGGCAATGCAAATGAGCCAACTCTCTCTTCAAGATATCCTACCTTTTTCCCTGGGGTGGTTGGTTTTGGGCTGCAGGCTGCGTTCCATAGCTCTCCCACGGCATCTTTGTGCTCTCTAGGAGCCCCATGGAGAAGACACGGCAGCGATAAGGTTGCGGAAACGCTGCTCATCATCTCTACAGGGCTAGTTGCAATGAGCCCTCTGTGTCCCTGGGCAGGAGAGGAGAGCTGAGATCCTCCTCAGGTACGATGAGACAGGATGGGGGATTTGGACATCTGCACTTGGAAACTGGATTCCTCTGCTCTCAGGAGTGTCCAGTTCCTTCTCAGGGGAACGTGTGAGACGGACTTCTGAGATGGGGTTCTAATTGACAAGCGGCTGAATATGAGCCGGCAGTGTGCCCAGGTGGCCAAGAAAGCCAACGGCATCCTGGCTTGTATTAGAAATAGCGTGACCAGCAGAAGTAGGGAGGTGATTGTGCCCCTGTACTCAGCACTGGTGAGGCCACACCTCGAGTATTGTGTCCAGTTTTGGGCACGTCAATACAAGAGAGATATCGAGGTGCTGGAGCGAGTGCAGAGGAGGGCAACAAAGCTGGTGAAGGGCCTGGAAGACAAATCATATGAAGAGCGGTTGAAGGAGCTGGGACTGTTTAGTATGAGGAAGAGGAGGCTGAGGGGAGATCTCATCACTCTCTACAACTACTTGAAAGGACACTGTAGAGAGGTTGGTGCCGGTCTCTTCGCACAGGTAATTAATGACAGAACAAGAGGGAATGGCTTCAAGCTCCAGCAGGGTAGGTTTAGACTGAACATTAGGAAAGAATTTTTCACAGAAAGAGTGGTCGGGCATTGGAATAGGCTGCCCAGGGAGGTGGTTGAGTCACCATCCCTGGATGTGTTTAAGAGACGTTTAGATGTGGTGTTGGGGGATATGGTATAGGGGATAACATCGTGGTGTAGGGTAGATGGTTGGACTCAATGATCCCAAGGGTCTCTTCCAACCTGGATGATTCTATGACTGATTGTCCTCCAGCTTAAAGAAATGCTGGAAGGCATTTCTTTAAGGGCAGCTGAGAACAGGGCTGATAGACAGACAGAGCTTCTCACCCTGCACTAAGGGGCAGTCCCTTTCCCTCTCAAGACCCACAAGGTTTCACTTCAAGAGGAGCAGAAATGCCAAGGATTTCTGCCTTAAAAATATGTCTCAGTTGTGGTGGGGCCACTAGAGTCAGATGTCACAAGACAAAATCCCCACAGCTCTGCTCTGCAGTTGGCAGAATTGGGAGCAATAACGCTGAAAGCCTCTGGTATCACAAGTGTCAGAGATTTCCCCATTTACCTTTTGCTGTAGAGAAGGACTGACTTCTGTGCAGCCCACAGAGAGCCCCTTTCTCCCACTGGCATCCTCAGCCAGCACCAGTCAGAGCTCACAAAAGGGACCTGCCAAAGGGGCAAGGCAGATTGCAGGGTTTCTATGAGAAATGGAGAAGGTTTTCCTCAGAGATGTCTGTCCTTGCTTGTCACTGCCTTTTCCTCCGTGGACAGGTCCCCGTGTCCAGAAGAAGCAAATGTCCAACAGCAGCTCCATCACCCAGTTCCTCCTCCTGGCATTTGCAGACACACAGGAGCTGCAGCTCTTGCACTTTGGGCTCTTCCTGGGCATCTACCTGGCTGCCCTCCTGGGAAACGGCCTCATCATCACCGCCGTAGCCTGTGACCGCCACCTCCACACCCCCATGTACTTCTTCCTCCTCACCCTCTCTGTTCTTGACCTGGGCTTCATCTCCACCACGGTCCCAAAATCCATGGCCAATTCCCTCTGGAAGACCAAGGCCATTTCCTACTCAGACTGTGCTGCCCAGGTCTTTCTGTATCTCTTCTGGATTGGGGGAGAGTATTTTGTTCTCACAGTCATGTCCTACGACCGCTACGTTGCCATCTGCAAACCCCTGCACTACGGGACCCTCCTGGGCAGCAGAGCTTGTGTCCACATGGCAGCAGCTGCCTGGGGCAGTGGGTTTCTCCATGCTCTCCTGCACACGGCCAGTACATTTTCACTGCCCCTCTGCCAGGGCAATGCCATAAACCAGTTCTTCTGTGAACTTCCCCAGATCCTCAAGCTCTCCTGCTCAGAGTCCTACCTCACGGAACTTGGGCTTACCATGTTTTCTGCCTTTTTTTGTGCTTGGTTGTTTTGTGTTCATCGTGCTGTCCTATGTGCAGATCTTCCGGGCCGTGCTGAGGATCCCCTCTGAGCAGGGACGGCACAAAGCCTTTTCCACGTGCTTCCCTCACCTGGCCGTGGTCTCCCTGTTCCTCAGCACTGCATTGTTTGCTGGCCTCAAGCCCCGCTCCATCTCCTCCCCATCCCTGGATCTTGTGGTGACTTTTCTGTACTCGGTGGTGCCACCAGCTGTGAACCCCCTCATCTACAGCATGAGGAACATGGACCTCAAGGAGGCCATAAGGAAAGTGATTCCAGGGACATTTTTCAGTAATTAAAATTTCTCATCACTCTCCAAGTATGATTTTCTGGTATCTGATTCCAGGCATGTACTTCCTTTTATTGTCAGTTCTCATGGTATAATAGAATCACAGAAAGGTTGAGCCTGGAAGGAACCTCCAGAGATCATTTGGTCCAAACCCACTGCTCAAGCAAGGCCACCAAGAGCCATAGTCCAGATGGCTTTTGAAGATCTCCAACGAGGGAGACTCCACAGTCCCTCTGGGCAAACTGTGCTAGTGCTCAGTCACCCTCACAGTGAGAAAGTGTTTCCTGATGTTCAGAGGGAACCTCCTGTGTTTCAGGACCATTTCCCCTGGTCCTGTCGCTGGCCACCACTGAAAAGAGCCTGGCTCCATCTTTTTGCACCCTCTCTTCATATGTTTATAATAAGATTCATCCTGAGCCTTTTCTTCTCCAGCATACATGTTATTTACCTAGACTTTAGCAAGGCCTTTGATACAGTGTCCCACAGTATTCTCCTGGAGAAACTGGATGCTCATGGCTTAGATGGGTATACTCTCTGCTGGGTTAAAAACTGGCTGGAGGGCCAGGCCCAGAGAGTGGTGGTGAATGGAGTGAAGTCCAGTTGGCGACCGGTCACGAGTGGTGTCCCGCAGGGCTCAGTACTGGGGCCGGTTCTCTTCAACATCTTTATCAATGATCTGGACAAGGGGATCGAATGCACCCTCAGCAAATTTGCAGATGACACCAAGTTGGGTGGGAGTGTTCATCTGCTGGAGGGTAGAGAGGCTTTGCAGAGGGATCTAGACAGGCTGGCTGGATGGGCTGAGACCAACGGGATGAGGTTCAATAAGCATCCATGCAGAGAGTCTACAAATGAACAGGGCATTGAAGCCATCATGGTGGAAAACGAGACGAGGCAGTTGACCAGCTCCTTGAACCCAGGAATCGATATGTCATGCCTCCTGAGATTCCTGGGAACAACTAAGCTTTTTTTCCAGAGAAGTGGGCTTTCTTTTTAGGTGTCAAGGAGACAGGGAGGAGAGAGCACGCTCCAGCCTCCCAAATCCCATGAGCGTGCCCAAACCACCCTTCCCTTAGAATCATAGAATCGCTGAGGTTGGAAGGGACCTTTCAGATCACCGAGTGCAACCATCAACTTCACACTGACGAAAACCACCACTAAACCATATGGATAAGCACTACATCGACCAAACTCTGCAATACCTCCAGGGGTGACAGTTCCACCACTTCCCTGGGCAGCCTGTTCCAGTGCTTGATAACCTTTTCAGTGTAAACCTTTTTCCTCATATCCAATCTAAACCTCCCCTGGCGCAACTTGAGGCCATTTCCTCTTGTCCTACGGCTTGTTACTTGGGAGAAGAGACCGACTGCCCCCGGCTACACCCTCCTTTCGGGGAGCTGTAGAGAGCGAGAAGGTCTCCCCTCAGCCCCCTTTTCTCCAGGCTGAACACCCCCATTTCCCTTAGTCACTCCTCACAAGACTTGTGCTCCAGACCCCTCACCAGCTCCGTTGCCCTTCTCTGGACATGCTCCAGCACCTTAATGTCTTTCTTGTAGTGAGGGGATCCTCTTAGGCCTGATGAGATCAGGAGACATAGGAGTTATGCACTATGAACAGCATGGCCTGAGGACCGGCGTCTCCTCCCTGTAATGCATGTGGACAGTAAATGCCACACTTCCTTCTGCGGATGGGAATTCCCTAACCAGTTATCCATCTCCCTGGCACTTGAGATGAATAAATAACGGATTCCATTATTTTTTTAATGACTGAATTTAAAATGCACATGAAGAAAAGAAGCACCCAAGTTCACTTTGAGAACTTCGTTAAATGAGCAAAGAACTATTCTGATCCCCTTCAAACCCACTGTTTCTCTTGCACAGCCAGGAGGCTAGTACATGTTTTGTGGGTTGCCAGCGAAGGGAAGACAAAGCCAGTCTCAGTCAGCTCAGGCTTATTTTACCTTGAAAGTACCTCCTTCTTTTGATTTATGAGGTTGACTCATTGCAAATGGCTTTTGTGGAAACATTTACAACTATCTGGGATGAACACCTCCCACATCACCATCTTTGAACCTCTTGGTTCCTTCTGCTACCCATGGGAAGAGAAACATTTTTCTTTTGTGATTCACCATGTCCTAAGGTGTGTGACGATATGCTCAGCGCTTAGCATGTCTCTTCACAGAATCAGGGAATTGTCAGAGTTGGAAGGAACCTCTAGAGATCATCTAGTCCTACTCCCCTGCTGAAGCAGGATTGTCCAGAGCACATCACTCAGGACTGCATCAAGGCGGGTCTTGAAAATCTCCAGAGTAAGGGACTCCATGACCTCCCTGGGCAGCCTGTTCCAGGGCTCTGCCACCCTCACTATAAAGAAGTTTCTCCTCATATTTGAGTGGAACTTCGTATGTTCCAGCTTGTGCCCGTTGCCCCTCGTCCTATTGCTGGAAACCGCTGAAAAGGGTCCAGATTCATCATCTTTCAACCCACCCTTTAGGTACTTGTAAACATAGATAAGGTCTCCCCTCAGCCTTCTCTTCTCCAGGCTAAAGAGCCCCAGCTCTCTCAGCCTTTCCTCGTTAAGGGAGGTGCTCCAATCCCTTAATCATTTGAGTTGCCCTACATTGGACTCTCTCCAGTAGTTCCCTGTCTCTCTTGAACTGGGGAGCCCAGAACTGGACACAGTATTCCAGTTGTGGCCTCACCAGTGCAGAGTAGAGGGGGAGAATGACCTCCCTCCACCTACTGGCCACTCTCTTCCCTATGCAGCCCAGGATCCCATTTGCCCTCTTGGCAACAAGGGCACATTGCTGGCTCATGGATGGTTTGCTATCCACCAGGACTCCCAGATCCTTCTCCTCAGAAGTGCTTTCCAGAAGATCCATCCCTAACCTATATTGGTGCCTGGGGTTCTTCCTCCCCAGGTGCAGGACCCTACATTTGCCCTTGTTGAACCTCATTAGGTTCTTCTCTGCCCAGGTCACGCTGGACGGTGGCATAGCCCTCTGGAGTGTCGGCCAGCCCTCCCAGTTTGGTATCATCAGCGAACTTGCTGAGGATACACTCTGTCCCCTCATCCAGGTCATTGATGAATATGTTGAATGGGACTTGGCCGATTATTGACCCCTGGGGACACTGCTGGTTACAGGCCTCCAACTTGACCCTGCTCCATTAATTACAACCTTCTGAGTTCTGTCACACAGCCAGCTCTCAATCCACCTCACTGCCCCCTCATCTAGCCCACACTTCCTTAATTTTCTAATGAGGATGTTATGGGAGACAGTGTCAAAAGCCTTGCTGAAGTCAAGGTAGATGACAACTTCTGCTCTCCCCTCATCCAGCCATCCAGTTATAACGTCATAGAAGGCTATCAGATTGGTCAAGCATGATTTACCCTTGGTAAATCCGTGTTGACCATTTCCAATAACTTCTTGATCTTCAATGTGTTTGGAGGTGACATCTAGAACGAGTCACTCCATTATTTTCCCAGGGACAGAGGTGAGACTAATTGGCCTGTAGTTCCCTGGGTCCTCCTTCTTGCCCTTTTTGTAGACTGATGTGATATTTGCCTTCCTCCAGTCCTCGGGCACTTCACCTGTTCTCCAAGACCTCTCAAAAATGATGGAAAGTGGCTCAGCAATAACATCTGCCAGTTCTCTCAGCACTTGTGGGTGCATCCCATCAGGGCCCATGGACTTGTGTATGTCTAGTTTGGCCAAGTGGTCTCTAACCCGGTCCTCCCCAAGAGAGGGAAAGTCCTCCTCTCTGCAGACCTTCCCCCTTGTCTCCTCGGGCTGGGATTCATGAGGGGCAGCTTTGGCAGTGAAAACTGAAGCAAAGAAGGCATTCAGCAACTCCGCCTTCTCTGTGTCTTCCACCACCAAGGCACCCACCTCATTCTTCAGTGGGCCTACATTTTCCCTACCCTTCCTTTTTTTATTGATATACTGAAAAAACCCTCTTCTTATCTTTAACTGTGGTAGCCAAGTTAAGTTCTGCCTGGGCTTTTGCCCTTCTAATGTTTCCCCTGCATATCTTTACTACACCTTGAAATATCAAGCTCATAAGTAGCTAACACCCTTTTCCAGAGATCGTAGACTTTCCTTTTTTCCCTGAGGTCCAGCCAAAGCCCTCTATTTAGCCAGGCCAGTCTTCTTCCCCGTCGGCTCGTTTCATGGGACCTGGGGATGGCCTTCTCCTGTGCTTTTGAGAGTTCATCCTTGAAGTATGACCAGCCTTCCTGGGCACCTATGGCCTTCAGGACTGTCTCCCAAGGGACACTCTCAACCATGCTCCTAAACAGGCCAAAGTCTGCCTTACAGAAGTCCAAGGTGGCAGTTCTGCTGGCTCCCTGTCTTGCTTCTGCAAGAATTGAAAACTCTATGGTTTCATGATCACTCTGCCCAAGATGACCTTCAACCTTTACATCCCCCACAAGACCTTCTCTGTTAACTAGCAGCAGGTCCAGTAGGGCGCTTTCCCTGGTTGGCTCGCTCACCAGCTGTGTTTGGAAGTTGTCTTCCACACACTCTAGGAACCTCCAGGACTGTTCCCTCTCTGCTGTGTTATATTTCCAGCAGATATCTGGGAAGTTGAAGTCCCCCACGAGAACAAGGGTGAGTGACTGCGAGAGCTCTGCCAGTTGCAGGTAACTGCAAGCGCTGTTACTTGGCCAGGGCCACACAGGGGACAGCACACAGCCATCCACCAGCACATCCTCTCGGAGGGAAAACGCACGTGGAGGGACCAGCGTCCCAGGTCAGGACCAGAAGGCCCTGACCAGCGAGGCAGATAGAGCGTCCACGTAGAAATGAGCAAAGCCTTTTTTGTTCTGCACAGTTCCTGCGTTTCATTCAGCGCAGCCAGCACAAGCGAGGGGGGAGATGAGTCAAGGCTGTCGGGCCGGATCACAGAATCACAGAATCTTCATGGTTGGAAGGGACCTTTGAGATCATTGAGTCCAACCTGAAGGGACCAGCCTGAAGAGGCTCAACAACAGCAGATTCAAACAGCAATCTCAGAAGTACCACAAGAAACTACAATTTGTTGACAAGATAATGAATCATCGAGGAGAGATTAGAGGTGACAACCCATTCTTACAAAGTTTAGCATAGTCGTCTAGATATCAGTACTTAAAACATAAAAGACAAGATTCCAGTTTTGGTAGTTAGACTTTTTGTTTTGCCGTTAAAAAACAAAAGCATGAAACATGAATTCATCAGGGAAATTCCCTGCTGCTCAGGCACTTTGGGATTTTTCAACTCTCAAACACGTGAAAGGTAACATTCCCCCTCACTCTTTTTTCATGCTACACAACCTTCTGTTATTCCTTTTTCTCTTACATAAAAGTCAGTCATAAGGAAGGAGGGTCAGGAATTAATGAAAAAAACCAAACGTGAAAACAAGTTGTACATGAAAACCACACTGTGCTGATGCGTGCACTTTGATCATACAGGATAAACTTCTGTATTTTGAAAGCTGAAGAAACAAGAGCATTTGAGTCAAAGTCCAGGAGCAAAAGACATTTCATTCTAGCCACTGAACATGGTGCTAAGCAGCAGTCATTCCTGTCTCCTCAGTCCCAGGCACTCCATGACTTACTACTTAGAAAAAGCATCCCCCATGAAAAGTGTTATACTGAAGTCAGCCTGAACCCATTTCAGTGGTTACAGTCAGAATTAAATTTAGTCCCGTTTTTGTTTGTGCATGAACATTTTTTTAAAAAAATATTTTATTACTGACTATCTATATCTATGGGTTTCCAGAAGTCTAATTACACATGATTGTTTACAAAAAAAAAAAAAAAACCACAAACAATTTAAGAAATAGGGCACAAACTGAAAAAAGAAAAAAATCTTTTTGTTTTCAAAATAGCTCTCAAAACATCCAAAACATTCAGTATCTGATAGCAATGTAATGAATAAAATCCATCTTTTGAATTATTGTTGATGTACTTGGACACTTTTAAGAAAAGGATTCTTGAAAAGTAGCATTTTGAACTGATAATTTTATTGCCCCTATTTTAGTGCCCTCATTATTTACCGAAAGTTAAAACCTGAAACACGTTGTGCAGAATAACTACAGATGAGTGATTACGATCTGATTCAATCAACTTCAAGAAAAGCATAAAAAACCGCTGCATCAAGAACCACTGTTTCAAAAGGGGAAACTTGGATAAAGGCAGAGAAACTGTACTAAGTGGACTAAGAACTTCAGAGAACAGAGGAAAATCTGAATTTCATTGAAACAAGAAGGTGCAAGTACTGCCTGGAACGGGTGTCCCAAGCAAGTACTCTTCCACTTGTGAAACGGAATACTAATGGAATACATGGATATGCAGAAGTCTTACAAAGAAACAGAGAAAAGGACTTATCAAAGAATATTATGTCCTAAAGATGAGGAAAAGTACAAATAGAGCAAGAATTACACGTAGTCAACACTGAGTTAGACTCTGCATTAAAAAGGAAGCAAAAAAATTATTCAGCCATAAAAAATGGTAAGGACACACAATGATGAAGCAGCATTAATTAAAGATAATGTATGCTATAATAAAATGCTATGAAATACGTTGAACACGGTAGATGACGTTGAACACGGTGGAAAAAGTGGAATAGGGGCACGGAGAAGAAGTATAGAAATAAGTCATTCCATAACTGATGTGCCAGTAAAACTTTAAAACACAACACACTCACCAGACAAGTCCAAACCCACCAATTTGGACACAATAGCACATAAAATTGTAATCCAAAGATTAGGTTGTAATAAATACAGTGAAAAAAGGTTTCATCGTAAAATAACACCAGCAATGCAAGAAAACAGGTAGTTGCCAGCAGGACTCACACTCTTTTCCCTGCTATCTGATTCTAAGTAGCGCAAAAAACTTTAAAAACAAGTTTAGAAAAAAAAACTGGGGGTGAGAGGTAAAAATAGGACAATACATGAACAATTTTTCAGAAAAAAAACTCTGCAGTCCAAGCTACAAGCTTACATTTTCTTTTGGAAAAAAATATTTTCTAAGAAAAGGTTTATCACTAAACATAGATTATATATATTAGTAGAACAAGATCCTCAAAGTGAATAGCAAATTAATTAAAGGAGAAACAACAACATGCTCCTTTGAGGATTCATAATGCTGGAAGCCACCTAGAGAAGTTCCTGAAGTACTTGATATTATTTAGTATATTCACGAACCACCTAGGCACATGGGACAAGAGCTGCAATGAAATTCCTTGAAAACCAAAACTGGGAGTAACACTCTAAGGAAAGGACTGGAATTTTCAACATGAAGGAGAAGATCGGAATAATAAAGAATTAGATTTTTAAAGTACTAAATCATGCAAAGGTATTTATAAGGTTACTTGGAAACTGAAAACATGCATTTCTGTTATAAAATCAGAGATGGAGAAAAGTTTGTGTTTTACTCAAGAGCAAGGTTACTCCACAGCATAAACACACCACGTCTGTGAAAAGGCCAATGGCATCATATGATGCATTACTTAAAAAACATCCAAAAGAGGTAATGAAATTATTCCCACTGTAGTGTGTATTGATGTGAACAGTTTTCATACAAGCTCTCAATTCCAGTCACCTGTGTAGAAGGAGGATTTATTCAAGTGGGAAGACATAAAATATGATTGTCCTGGTTTGAGGTAAAACAGAACTAATTTTCTGTTCAGTAATTTTTCCTTTTTAGCTGGGCCTCTTCTAACTAACTAAACTCTGAAATTAACGGCATATTGTTCAGAAACTGCTCGCTCTCATAGTGATAAGACCTGATAATACCAAGGAGTGGTATGCAGAGAGGCCCTTGCTTATACTTATTGCTATAACAACCAAGGTCAGGTAAATTTGTTATTTGCCCCGTTGGAGGGTCGGAAGCAGAAAAGCGTAGAGGTGTCCCACCTGTGGGGAGAAGCGGACAGGAGAGGTGACCCAAACCTGACCAACAGGGTATTCCATCCCATCTGCATCACGCTCAGTATAAAAGCTGAGGGATCAAAGGGTCAACTCTCTTCCTTCAATGGCCGACATCTGAGGAGGACCCTGTCTGTTTGTCTGCCTTTGATCCCGATTCGAGCAATCCTGACTCCAGAGCTGGAATCCAGCTCCTGTCCATCACCGAGTCCAGTCTGGGACTTTCCCCTGTGCCTGCTGGTGATGTGATCATCACCCTGGGAGCTTGATACAGTTTTGTATATACTGTATATTTTTTTTCCCTTTTTCCCTTTTTAAAAATTATTTATTATTTCGTTATTTATTAATATTTTCATTAAAGTAATTTAGTTTTTTTCTAAACTCATAAATCTCTTATCTCTTCCTCTCCTCTCTTTTCCTTGGGGGGGGGGGGGGGGGCGGTGCATCTGTCGCTCTGATTGGTTAATCTGGTCAAAACCACGACAATGATCTACCAGAACAGCAAGAATACAAGCCCACTTCACAAGTCTGCACAAGAATAACACTTGTTTTCAAAATGAAGGTTGAGATATTGTATTAGATAGCAATGATAAATGAATTAAAATTAATTAAACACCACTGGGGACAACGAAAAGGATTCCTGGATGTAGGGTTGTGTTGACACGAGAAGAAATGGGTATAAATTTACTCTGGACATTTAAGCTGACAATTAGATGACTGTTGCTAATCATTATCATACTGAATTCCTAAGCAACAAAAAGAGCAAGACTCAATTTAAGCTAGAAAATACTAATGATTCTGTGATATAATAAGAAGTATTATACAGCAAAACAGTGCCTGGTTATTATGCTTCAATAGGTACTTACACCTTCCATTCTGACAAGCAGTAATGGCTATTTCAGTTCAGTTTCAGAAGTACTCGCTCTGCTCAGACCTCAATATCCAACTATTACTTTTGAAAAACACAGGAAAGAAAATAATAACTTGTAAAACAAATAAATGAAAAAAAAAAAAAATGCACCACAAGTCCCTAAGAAACCCAGAAACAAGATGGGAAGAGGCTGCTGTTTACAAAAGCTATGTGGTCAGGTATTTAGAGGAAGCACGACATTATTTCTTAGCAGATAAGCATGAACCTACTTTACTCAGAATGTTGCTCCTGGCTGTAGTGAGATCGAGGTGCATTTTAAGCAACAAAAAGCATCCACAGTAAAGTGAAAACTTTCATACAGATGAAGTTTCCTACTGCTTAACAGTCAGAGTTTTATTTTGAAGCATCTCAGTTTAAGGTATTTTTTAAAAAGTTTTCATTCCCATATAAATGTGCGTGGTTTAATTACTGACAGGGCAGAAGTATTTTGAATCACCTTACGCTTTTACCTTTTAGAGTATCAAGCAATGCTAAGCTAATGCGGTCGCTTGTCCAAATTGGCACTGACCCAATTTAGATTTAAACTAAAAATACATTTTCATATTTTTTGTTTTATGCATTCCAGAATGAAATCTAACCTAAATGTAACATCTCTGATATACACTGAAGTGCGTGATATATTTCTTCCCCCTCTCCCCCTCCCATTTTTCTTATTTTCTCTCATTTTGCACTGTACGTGTTCCAGTTTAACATGTATGTCCAGTCTTGGTCAAAACAAGCGATCCAAGCAATTTCTATTGAAGTATGCCTGGAACTAAGAGATCCAAAAAAACCCCAGCAGATATGGTATAAAACCATTCCAACGATGTTTGGGTTGTCCACCTCTGAAGTTAATGCCTTAGGGAAAGTCTCCATAAGAACATTACTTCCGTTTGCCTCATCAGAATGACTTTTCTCGTACGAATGACAATCACATCTCATCCCATCATTAATTTATTTTTCATGCCACTGCTCCAGAGCAGCAGGATTTGATATCACAACTTGCCACTCTGTATGGAGAGCTGATTGAAACTGATGAAAGGCAGCCCGAGCCTCATAAACGAGGTAGGAATGAACAGTTGTTGCTTGACAATCAGGCTTGTAATCATACTGTAGATAATACTAATTTACTGACAAACACCATTAGCTACACTGATATGGGATTTTGTGTCAATCATTAGATTCCGAAACAACATCCTACTAATGAAACAAAACACATCCACAGCCCAGAGGGATATCCCAGCAGATGCTGTAGGGTTGTTTGCAGCATTACCCAGTCTTCATTGAAAGATGACTTTTGTCTTCATCAGAGTGACAGGAAGGCCCAAGTGCTTTGCACCCACCTGAGAAGCGCCAACTGATTGAGCTCGAACACTCACAAGCTGGTCAGGTATTTACAAGCATTAAATACAACTCATTATTGAGTGACAAAAGATAAGTAAGCCACCGGACAACACGTAAAGTGTGAGTTGCTATCACATATGTCTGCAGAACCAGACAGCTAGAGTCCTCAACGTGCTGTTTAGTCACCAGTACACCATGTGAAGCTGAGTACGTGACATGCTGCATGAAAGTAGCATCTGTGACCACATGGCAATGGGTACAGTAGTCGGATATCCCAGCTGCTGAAGAAGCAGGCTGTAGGAAAGTCCACGCTAAAATTAGCCAATGCGCAAACAGTCAAACCTCATAAAGAAAAGCAGGGTCCTTCTGTCAGGAGACAGGTTTCAGGAGCAGAGGAGGAACAGGCAGATGACCTAACATGCCCCTTTCCACTTTCAGTCATAGCAGCAAAGCTACAAATGACCACCACAGAACAGGCAAACCTTCATTCTGACATGTAAGGGTTTGATAATACTGGCACACCCATCAGGGCAGCGACATTTGCATAAAACCACGAGGAAGTTAAGAATAGTAAGTGCAAACCACACAAAACAGCACTCCCTTTTAAGTCACAAATCAGTTCCTTTCAACAGTATGCCATCCACTTACTGTGTGCTGAAAAGAAAGATGCTTGGTTTGCTTTCCCTGTCACAATGACACTTACATATTTACCTATTACATTTTTCAAAACAATAGTAATCTTTAATACTGTATGACAGATACCCAAGTGAGCTTCAGTACCCGAATAAACTAACATGGATATATGAAGCAGAACAGCAGATTATTACCCTTGGTTCTCAGTAACGAGATGTGTGATAGCATTTTTTTTTTTTTTTTTTTTTTTTTTGAAAAAGTCATCCTCATCATCTCTGTGCCAATATATGTCTGATACTATTTCGG
The DNA here is from genome assembly GCF_964106895.1 of Numenius arquata. NCBI lineage: Eukaryota > Metazoa > Chordata > Aves > Charadriiformes > Scolopacidae > Numenius > Numenius arquata. The sequence goes on along the minus strand of NW_027415776.1, from coordinate 20,610 downwards.
GGACAGGGTCACCAAAGCACAACAGATGGAAGCGTATCTGTTTCTGTTGATGGCAACTTATAAATTATGTTCCATCACAGTTCCTGTGCATTTCCACTTTGCTTTGTAGAAAATGTTAAAAAAAAAAAATCCCCTTCTTCTCCATTGGGAAAAAATACTTTAATTTTCAAACGAGATATTTGGTTCTTACTGTACCTCACTGAAAGTTTTGGTTTTGATTCCTCCCATACACATTTTCAAATCAGACCTGAGGCAGTAGCTACAATTCCCATTAGGCACCAACCTGGTATTTGTGTCTAAACAATTCAATTTTGAGCAAAAAGTCATTCCCCCCCATGGCAAAACAACAATGAAAAAAGCCTTTGTAAGAGACTTAGAAAAACATATTTACAGTGGGCAAAATATTCGCTCAGGTTTTATTTATTTATTTATTTATTTTCAGTACAAATTAGTTTCTTGAACAAAAATTTTGACTGATGCGTCAGTGGTGGCATGCAGGTCATTTTCCTGCATGGTTGAAATCAGTTTAGAACTAGAAATGAGCACAAATTCTCAATTCACTGTAGTAGCCATTAGTCTTGGGGTTTAGTATCATGTTTCATACTCAATTACATTGCTTCTCCCCATAGCTTTTGCACATATTTTTGAGATACCATAGTCTCCCCATCTCAGAAAAAAGGCACCCTCCACTCATCAAGAACAAAGATTAAACTGTTTTACCGTTCCCCCTTTTGTCCATGATAATCTTATCATTGGAATATCATAACTTTGATCATACAAAAATTTAAATTTTTAAGAGAGCAACACAAGTTTTTTACCTTCTGAAATGCAGGAGGTAAGAAAACAAGCGGTCACATGAGTATCTCAAGTTAGGCACTGTGAATATTTAACAAAAGTTGAAGTATTTCAGCCCAGTACCTATAAGCTCACAGACTTTAAGTTTTATGAGTAGCCTGGGCAGAAAGTCCAGTTCTTCACTCATTTACAGAAAAAGGTATGTGAATATGATGGTGAAAATCTTAATTAATAGTTTACAATCTGGGAAATTATTTTAATGTAGAAAACAACCTACACTAAATAGTAAAAACCACCCCACGCAACAAACAATTTGCTTGCAAATTTTATTCAGCCTGCCTCAAATATGATGAGGCATGTAGATAACCAAGCACTTCACTGAGTCAGGCAAATGGACTTGTCGACAAGAGTTGATTTTACCTAAATCAAAAATGAAACCCTTCATTCAATGTAGCTGTTATACAAAACTTTACATTCAGCCTATTTTTATTTAACACTTTGAACAATATTAAAAGATTACCGCAGAGACAATGCCTTATCTGACTGCTCAGATTACACTGTACTTACACTGAACCATACAGAATACATGATTAGCCCTAAAAGGTCTCTTCGGTCATTTTCACTTTTAATGAACTGGTTGGAATTCATTATACTATAATTGTAAGGAGGTTTCACAGATAAGCCGCTGTCTTTAGGGGGCATGGTACTGACAGACAGCAATTTTTTTCAAAAAGAAAGAAAACCCACGCACCTTCCTTGCTAAATGAACTGTAGATATTAATTTGAAACCTTCCATGAACAAGGAAAGAAACAAACAGCAGAAAAGAAACTACAGGACAAACGGGGCAATGGGCTTCCTTCAACCACCAATATGCAACAGTTTTGCCCAGGTGAAACTCCATTGATTTTTAGCATTGACAAAAATTGCATTTGTCAAGACAAAACTTCTGCACTTTGATTTTTGCACTGCAACCTTTGCAAAGTTTAAAATCCAAGTATTTACATGCCAGACAACAGCTAGTTCTGTAGGCTGTCCTACTGCCCGGATGGGTACAAGACTTGGCAAACAATAAACTATTTGAAGTTCAGCTTTGATGCAACAGGAGTCAAACTGTTACCATAAGGAAAAATTGCTGGGTTCTGCCAAGAGGGTCTAATAACGCAGCTGTTGTGAAGGCTGTTCAACAGGCCGGTTTGTTACTAAATCTAGGAGAATTGTGCACCGCTGAGTTATTTCATCTTGGGAATTAAAATTAGACAACTATTTTTAATAGGCAGATCTTCCTTTTGTAACCTCTACACTATCTACAACTTGCCATTACGGGGCGGGGGGAATGCGAAGGCCAGGAAAGTGCAGACAGTTCTTATGTACAGGCCTAGTGTACTAGTGTACTAGGCCTGTACATAAGAACAAAAGAATGGTTGCACTGGATCAGAATACAGATAACCTAGCCCAATATCCTGTGCCTATTGGTAGCCAACAGGAAATGATTAAAATGTAAGTACATGGACAGTAATATAATTTTATATTTGTCCTGACCAAGTAATCCATAATTTCAGGACTTCCTCAATCAGACATTACATTTGCACTTCTGTGTTAACTAACCCTGGGTGGATTCTTCATCCACAAGTTTGCCTTACTACTTTTCATATTTTGCTATATTTAATGTACTTAAAACCACCAAAAGAATTTAAACTGTCTACCCACTATTTAGATGGAAATGCTTGAAACCTATTTCTGCGGCAGTGCAGACCCTCCACACTGGCCAAGATTCCTAAGGGCTGCCTGCGCTTTTGAGCATGGCCCAGTTGCTCCTTTCCACTGCAAAGAACTGGTTTTAACCGTGAGCAAAGTGAGCAAACTGGGAAGGCAAACTGATACCAAGCACTGCAGGTGCTCTGGGACTTTGGAAGGTAAGGGGACAGCAGCAGGGGATTTCCTTGTGGTACCTTGCCTGGAGGATTTGGGATGTCCAGGACTATGCTGGAACGGATTGCTCCCCACTTCATCATCATACCAGTAAAATACTGCCAAACCTACAAACAGACAGGCCACCCCCAGGAAATATCACCCATGCTGAACAACAAAGCACGTCCTGCTGGTACTGAAGGCCCTTCGTGAGTCTTGCAGCTTGAAAGCTGGCATCGCCTTGGCTCCATCCTGTTACCCTCCACTCATCAGCTATGGGAGCATTGCAAGGTACAAAATCATGAACCTCATAAACCCACAGCCCAAGGTCACACACCACAGGCAGAAGCATTACCTGAACCTCCCAGGTTGCACCAGAAGATTAACATGCAATGGCCTGCTAGAATAATAAGGAAAAAACACTGTCCCGCAAGCAAACAACTGCAGCTAAACTGTCCCAAACACATAATACTCCATTAAGCAGACATCCAGATTCAACCTTCATGACCACGTTTCCAGTCCTATTTCAGAGGCAGATGCTTTTTCATAGGCAGAAAGCTTGGGAGTGCAAACATATATCAAAGTTGTGAGGGGGCTCAATCAGCTCAACAGAAAGTTTCAGGGCACGAGGGAGATTATGGTGAATTATCGTCCAGAAGTAGTTAAACATTTTACTTGGCTGTAAAATACTCAAAGGAATACTTATCTCAGTCATTCAACAGGGAAAAGATCAACTCAGCAAACAGAAGTCATGGGGTTCAACATGGTGAGCCAAGAACATACTGACTCCCTCCAACAACAGGCTCGTTTCACCAGAGACAGGGCAGACTCTCCCACACTCAGAACAGGCCCTCTCAGAGAGCTGCATACCAGAGGAAAGCCCAGTGCCTCCCAGGCTTACTGCCCTGCATGCTGGTGGGGAACATGGCGGCTAGGAGCCCCCTGGGTGTGATATCAGGGCTCTATCTGCTTTCCCCTCCTACTTCTCTTCTCTACATCCAGCAGCTTTTAGATGCTGCTCTTGGTTTTGGCATAGCTAAATTAGTCTGTTCAACCTCTGATAGGGAAAAAAAAAGTTGATACACTTGATGTGAAACATACAGCAAACCAGTTGACAGATTTTGTAGACATGGCTCTTCAGGGCATGAGGGCATGCTCTAGTGCCCGGGATTGTTGGTTTGTGGTGGGGTGTTGTGTGTGAGATTATGGGTGTGGGCTTTAGTTGGCGGGTGCTTTTTTTTTTTTTTTTTTTTTTTTTGGTGTGTTTTTTTTGTTGTTGTTGTTGTTGGGTTTTTGTTTTGTTTTGTTTTGTTTTTGTGTGGGTTTGTGTGTGCGGTTTTTTTCTTTTTTTTTTTTTTTTAATGTGGTTGGACTCGATGATCTCAAAGGTCCCTTCCAACCACTAAGATTCTGTGATTCTGTGATTTAATTTGCAAAATGTTTCATTTAATATTTCACCACCAATGGCAAAATTTAATTAACTACTAGAAGGTCTGAACATCAAAAAAACCCCAACAAACCACCCGCAAAAAAACCCCTTGCAATTGTCACACTATCTACTTAACAAAGGATGATCCATCATATGACATGTCTGACTAGGGGTTTGTGGTTTGGGTTTGTTTGGTTTTGTTTGGTTGGTTGGGTTTTTTTGTTTGTTGGGTTTTTTTTTAAACAAGTGCTATCCTTTGTACTCCCACACTATTTATTGTTGTTCTCTCATCATTCTTGAGATAATGCCACCCAGACTGCTTAGTTCTATCCTCACTATTAGCACTTTTTGAAGGTTTTATTTAATGTTTGAGTTCAGTTGCTGTATACAACTGATATTTTTCCTGTGAAAGACAGATACAGCATACCAGAAACACTATGGACTACAGTACTATGTATAGAAAGGAGTAAAACCGTGCTATTTCTTCAATTCAAAAAGGAAAAAACCAACCAACCAACCAAAACCCAACAACACTAAATAGCGGAAGATTTCGATCACAGACAGAGCAAAAGGAACTCTTGAGTTAGTCCAAAGGACTGCATAGAAATTACTATCGTCACTCTGTAATGATGGCAGCAATAGTTACATTATCTTTGCAGTAGGGGAACAGTACCACAAATTACTAGAGTAGAATTTTAAACTAGACTATATAAGCTATATCTATAAGCTGTATGAAGTTTTATATATAAGCAATGGAGTAAGAGTGAAACAGATTACCTAAAAGAATAAATTTCTTTGAGCAAAATGGACACAGTTATACATACTCTGCTAGAGGTTTAGAATAAGTACTACCCAAAAAAACAAAAAAGGAAAACAATGCCACAGTCAAACAGTCACATAAAGGAGACATTTAATACTTAACAGAGCAACCTTTCATAGGAGGAAAACAGAAAGGAAAAAAACTAGATTTGATTAATGTCCTGGTTTGAAGTAAAACAGAACCAATTTTCTGTTCAGTAATTTTGCTTTTTAGCTGGGCCTCTTCCAACTAACTAAACTCTGAAATTAACAGCATATTGTTCAGAAACCATTCACTCTCTCAGTGATAAAACCATATTATACCAAGGAGCGGTGTGCAGAGAGGCCCTTGCTTATACTTATTGCTATAACAACCAAGGTCAGGTAACTTTGTTATTTGCCCCATTGGAGGGTCGGAAGCGGAGAAGCGTAGAGGGGTCCCACCTGTGGGGAGGAGCGGACAGGAGATGTCGCGACGGAGGGAAGACAGAGTCACTCAATATGAGTGATCAGCAAGCTTCGTTTATTGAATAGTACAGCCGTCTTTTATGCTTCATTATAATTAGCTAATACATATTCTGCAATACATCTTTCTGATTGGCCTGTCCTCCAAACTTCAACCCCGCCCTTAGTTCCTTCTTTACAGTTACTTTCATCCTCTTTTCCCATGCCTGAGCAGCTGCAATCTCCCTGTTATCATACAACAATTACAGTCAAGGACAGGGTGTCCTTGCCAGCTCAGCAGTTACAGGGGCTGAATCCGATGTTTCTCAAGTTCTTGCTCGGCCAGCTGGATCATGTCTAGGCGACCCTTCTCAGCTAGCCAGTCTCCCACAAGGAGAGGTGACCCAAACCTGACCAACAGGGTATTCCATCCCATCTGCATCACGCTCAGTATAAAAGCTGAGGGATCAAAGGGTCAACTCTCTTCCTTCAATGGCCAATGACCGAGGAGAACCCTGTCTGTTCATCTGCCTTTAATCTGGATCCAAGCATTCCTGACTCCAGATCTGGAATCCAGCTCCTGTCCGTCACCGAGTCCAGTCTGGGACTTTTCCCTGTGCCTGCTGGTGATGGTGGTCATCCTGGGAGCTCAATATGGTTTTGTATATATTGTACACTTTTTTCTTTTTTTTTTTTTTATTTGCTTATTATTATTTATTATTTCATTATTTATTAATATTTTCATTAGTTTAATTTTTTTCTAAACCCATAAATCTCTTTATCTCTTCCTCTCCTCTCTTTTTCTTAGAGGGTGGAGGGAGGGGCCATCTGTCATTCTGATTGGTCAATCCAGTCAAAACCACGATACCTGTGCATGCTTACTTGCCACAGACAGTGAATGTTCAGTAGTCCAGAAGAATCCTCTGTCTTCAGTGCTTTGCTTCTGAAGAAGCTTTCATTCAGAGATTTCAGAATAGACACATTCTGAATTCACACTACATTCACCAATGGAGAACCAGTGATGCATTTTAATATACAACCACAGAAGAATTCACTACAATTAAAAGCAACTTCTCTATGAGAAGCTTCCTGAAATAATGGAGTCTTTCTCACAGTTCATTCTCCAGCCACCCTCCACTGCCAACTCTGTATTTCTTAGCACCTAAATGTGGTTTCTAAAACGTGCTTTACATCAGCTTTCATTGAAATCAGTTGGGAGAAGGTGGCGGGGGTGAGATGGTATTTCCAAAATATCTGAAATAAGAAGTTCCAAAATCTTTCAAGTTCAAGAATTTCTCAAAGGAAAGCTAGCTTCACACATATGTGTGCATATCTATTTTTCACTCTAAGGAAAAGAATCACAAGGAATTGAGCTATATATTGTTCCAAAGCCATTACCCTGTTGGTCAAGTAAATCTCAAAGATACTGAAGTTCTATGAATTTAATGCAAACTGGGTAGGAAAGAGTGTTCCCTCCCCCCCAATTTACCTGTCCTAAACAGGAGTTAGGTGTCAACCACCAGCTCGTGCTCTGTCCATCCAGGCAGCTGGCCAACGGGCACATACACTCACCAGCCAAGCCGCTCGCCCACTGCATGCAACAGGCTGTGGCTGTTGCGACACACTTACTGACTCCTGCCCTGCCAGCAGTTAGGGGAAGGAGTGGATGACATGGAAATGGAAGCAAGAAATTCAGGAGAGTGGGGAAAGTGCCAGAGCTGCAGCAATGGGGTCAGTACAGACAACTCTGTGGAAACTAGGCTTCGGCTTACTGTCAACCAACCACGAAAAAGCTTTACTTGCAATGCAGACCCTCTTAGATGGCTGTATATAGCTGCTATACTTCAAAAAAGAGTAACTTTTTAAAAAATTCCTTTTACCTCAGGAAGATTTGAAGGCACATCTGGTGAAAAAGAAAAAGATGGTCCTAAACAATTTGATAAATGTCTATGCTAAAAGGACAGCAGGTTTTTTAATGCTCAATTTAATAGTCATATTTCTAAAAACCATGACATGAGGGGAAAAAGTTCCTACAAAACACATGACTACATGGCTACAGTAGAAGCAGTCATGTAGTTTGTGATGCTCAAACAATTTGTAAGAAAAATATTTCTAGCAAGAAATCTGTGCTATGGACTTGACATTATTATATTTAATTTGTATAAAAGTCATTTCAAATTACTCACATTGCAAATCCCTGTAAGAGGGAGTGCTAAAACTGAATTTATTTGTATTTCAAATCTGCATCTTTCACATGTGCTCCCACAAACTCACCCATATATATAGTGTATATATATACATATATATAGTACAACTTACTTTACTTGATAGGCGTTTATACATTAGTTTCCTTTTCACATTTCCCGTAGAACAAGGCCATATCTACCATACACTGTAAAAACGCAATACTCATGAAAAATTGTTCCTTCAGGGAGTTCTGTACTATTCCAGTCATAGCACATTTAGATACCAGCTCATCTTCACAAAGGCACTTTAGTTTGAGCAGTTACCCCTTTTTTTCTTTTCATGCACAGAAGTGAGGTAGAGAGACAAGAAGAATGAAACTACTAAGTTTAGACACAAACATTAGGTATAAAACAAATTTAAGCCACAAGAACTCACCACTCATCTAAAGCTCAGCTACCAAACATGATTTCCATCAGTGCCCTTATGCAAATCTAGCCAGAGGTGTCTAACGCTGTACAGCACATTCTGTGACCAGATGGAAACATCTTGCTTTAATATACAATTTAGTGGCAAAAGCAATACAGAACTCAATGCTTTAAAACTGCATTCAACTTTTTTAAAGTCAGAAAAAATCTCATTTTATAATTCAAATCTGTATTTTGACACGCTATTTAGTATTTGCAAAATATGAGTAGCTACAGAAATGCCATAAGCATTTACTTTTCTGAGACACGAGTTCTGCTCTAGCCTGAGAGAAGACTCAGTCTCATTCACAGATAGGGATGTCATAATTTCGTCTGGAGGAAACTGCAACATGTTCACCTCATTCCTTCTTCTGGAATTTCCTAACTTTATCTCTAAACCTATACCATGAATATTTTGCCACTTTATAATGCCCTCTAACACGTACAAAGTTGGATGCAGAGTCAAACTCGCCCCAGCTTCAGCCAGTCTGTGGGTTTCAAATATTCAGGTCTGCCATTTCAACTGATGGAGTGAGTAACTGTTATGAAATGGTTCTTGTGCAGCTCTATCGCTCAGTGTGAAAAATGTGAAGCCTGAGGTTTAATTCTCAGTTTACTATGAAAGCAAGTTCAACTCTTCTGTCACATTCCTTTGCCACTGTCTCTAACCCACTCAATCTACAATCAGCCCCTCATCCTCACACAGGTGAGGGCAAATGGCACATTCATTTCAGACACAATCTTATTTGGTCATTACAGCTTAACCTGACTATGAACACTGAGATTAACAGGTTCAGAAGCACACAGCAGGGCAAAACCTTGTTTTCCATTCTCTCGCTTCATTCCACAAAGAATAAAACAGGAAGAAAAGATGTCTGATATATAAGTAATTGAAAACAGAATTATTAAATAATATGTGTTTTTAAAAAAAACTTGAAGGAATGAAATGTAACATTTTTTTTTTCTTCATATATGTCATATATGATATATCTTATAATATATATCTAAATGCACTTTGAACATTCAGTCCTACAAGCTCATACATGCCTGGTGGTTATAAAGCCATCAGATTAGTGACAGCAGTGAAAGACAAAGTGACAAATTTACAAGCATGTACTGGAACAAATGTAAGGTTACACATGCAGTACCCATTTTATTCCTTCAGGCATGCTTCTTTAATTATATGACTACATACTTCACTGTTGGAGAATGCATTCAGTTTGCCACTTGAATGTCACCTAGTAGAAAAAAAAATACAAATAATTACCATTTTAATCATCACTCTTCAAGTGATTACCTTCTACTTAATGAAAGTATTCCTGCAAATCTCTACCAGTCTCCCATTTCATTCATTTCACATGGTCTGCTGTGCTCCATACAGGCTGAAAGAAACTCTCTGTTATACAGGCATCCTTTTGTACTAATTCCACATTTTTAACATGGTACCTAATTTCAACCAAAACTAAAGCATCTCCCTGCAGAGACTTTCAGGTGGTTTGTCTTTATCTCAACTTCATTCACATAACAAAAACAGCACTCTAAAATAAATTACTGATAATGCAACAGAATGTACTTGAGAGAGCAATTTAGAGAATGGATCCATCTGCATTACAGCAAAGCACCATCAGATAACAGCGCTCTGAATTTTGTTTGGGATTCTGTACACTGATAGGAATTCCATTCACTTCTGCCAATAATTTTGCTCAAGCCCCAGGGTGGAGAAACAAGCCTAAAGCAGAAGGGAACCTAGGGATGTTTTCTCTTAACCTGACTTTTATGGTCTACCAATGGCTGTTCTATGTAGTTCTCCAAAGTCAAAATAAGTAGTCTGCAACAAACACTACTCCTGATTTTATTTTATTTTGGTATAGTTACCATTTTCCTTTTCAGAAAAGAACCACAAATATAGCCATCCAAATAAGAGGAGCAATTTCTGCTTGTTTTCCACAATGTACAGAATTGTCATATACATGTTTTAGAATGGGAATGATAACCAGTAAAAAGTCTTCAGTTCAAATTAATACAATTAATGCTTCAATAACCAAATACTCTCCCATCAAATTACAGTAGGACAACAACAACTCTAAATTCAAAGCAATTCATTATATTAACCTGATAATTTCTTCTGTAAGGATGGAAAAATACATTAGCGTATTCTGCTGGCCCCTAAACAGCATTTCACAATGAAATTAAAATATACATTAGCATGGTTTGACCAATTCATTATTTTGACTGATGCCAACTCTGAAATGTTGACACTTTGGAACATGTTCATATATGCTACATACAGTCAGAAAATAGTAATTCATAAAACTGGACTAAACATGCTTTCAAAGAAGCAGTATGAAGAAAGGCATGCGTAGTTAGCACTTTAATCTCCCTAAAATCATGAAGATAATCAGGAAAGATTTCATCCCTCTGGGCAACAGACAACTCTCCTCCACTTTTCTTTGACCAGTTTATTTCTCAAGTACCAGGCAAGCAGGCATCCACCTCTTCTCTTGAGAGACTGTTCTGCAGCACATCCCTCTAAGGACAGGTCCAGTTCTCATTTGTCCAGGCACAAAATTCCACTGCCAGCTGTAAGCCACTGATGGATCACCCTGCAGGGGAAGGCTTCCTCCAGAGGACTGATTCGATCAGTGTGTTTGGGATTGGACTCATGCTAGCAGCACAGTTTGAAGACACTGGCAACAACACACAGCATCACGCTAATTACAGCTGTAATACATAGTTTCATCACACGGAAGAATGTGCTTATCTTAGGAAACCTCTTCTCTGCTCTGTACTAGCTTTATCAATATAAAAGGAATTTCATGTGATCATTACTAACTACAGAACCACATATTCCAAAACTAAACCCAAACCAAACAAAAAACCCCACAAGCCCACAGAATCCAAACTTCTGCTTTGTATTTTCCACAAATAAGGTAGAAGTGGCATAGTAAGTATCCCTCTTTATGTATACAAATTCTAAACATTCTTTTTCTGACAAAAAGCACAATGCCAAAAAACAGGGACAAACTCATGGAATACTCATGTTATTTTCAACAGGAAAATAAACAATCACCAAACCATTCATAACAGAGGTGTGAATTAGCTTTTTGGGCCAGATCTACAAGGATCTACTCATCTGAGTCTATACTTTTCATGATCCACTGCAGACAAGTATGGGCATTTTTCCACACAGCTTAATTTTGCTTAGAAAAAGTTCCACAATATAGAAATAAAAATTTCCATAATGGACTATACTTTTAATTCTACATCTTGACTTTCACAGAAGTTACCTTTTTCTATATTATAAGATGCTTAAAATCTCATCTGTTTGGCTTATGGCATTGTATGCCTTATACTGTTATACATTCATCAATAAATATATATGTGTGTTCCAGAAAATGTTACAGTGGATATTTCATTCACCATTATAAATATTGTTTCAATCTTCTTGAGCTCTTGGCCTGCCTGATACCTTACTGCAACGAATTCCACAGGTTATGTGCTGCATAAAGTCATACTCACAAGTGTCAAATCAATATCTTTTGCTTGAAACTCATTTCAAGTTAACACTGCATACACCTTCCCCCCCCACAATTAATGGTAACAAGTTTTATTAGATATCTGCCTTCTCTTTGGACCCAATTAAAACAGCTATTTCTTGAGAATTTCTCTATTATTTTCATATTCAGTTAGCCTTAGTGTAATCTGTAGAAAATAAATGAGAATTTTCAAATGTGTTGACCAACTTCTTAATTACAGAACAGCTTTATGATTTTGTTTAATAATGAAGAGTAAAATTCAATATGGGAAATAAAAAAGAAATAGGTGTAAAAGGGGAATAAATAAATCTGTTCTTTAAAAGAAATTAAACTAACTGACCTCTATTTATTATCATCAAATAACTGGATAAAAGTTTAGAATTGTAGTGTTCAAAAATTCTTAGGCTCTGCCTGATGACAGCTGGAAGTATGACAGAGCCTCTTGAAGCTACATTTCTGAAAACTGTCCTAAATGTAACATTTTTCTTTTAATTCAAAATAAGTCATTGACCAGAGGTTACAAAGTCTTTCAAGTATACATATACAATATATATATACATATACAATACCCACTAAATTACTCTGTCCTTGTAAAAGCAAAAGGCGTTATTCTTGACCTTTGTTTGCTAAACAATTTTTTCTTTTCTGGACCCTTGGTCCAGAAAAGTCCAGATCTCTTGGTCCAGATCTCACAACTGCAGTGCTGGGGGAAGGTGCTGTGCTCACTGCAGGGTTCAGGGCAGGGGTTCAGACACTCCCCCATCCACACAGCAACAACAGACCAGCTGCACATCAGCTGATATGGGCTGCTGCGTACTGAAAACCAGAATTTAAAGTTGACAAGGCAGCTAGCTCTCATCATGGCCGGCTCACATTCAGGCTGGAAAAAAGGAGCACAGAGTGATATACATTACCGTCATCAACTCTCAGCTGTCTTCCAGCAGGTAGCCATTCAACCCATCTCCCCCATGCAAATACTTCAACACTAAAAAACTAGTTTGAGCATAGGCTCATTTTTCTCCTTCGCTGTTAACCCTCTAGTACAACTTGATTCAGTGCAGCTGTTAGCTGGTCCCACCACTGATTAAATCTTTTGGATGAAATTCATTTATAAAATATTAAAGTACTTTATAACAATTTTCAGAGCTGTAAAATTACCTAGTCTATACCACATACTCAAATTAAAACAGTAAATGATACAACAGTAAGTATGTACAACGACACTGTAAATATCAATGGCGTTTAAAAGAGGTGTCTGCACCGGTGTACGCTTCTACTGTTGAAGTATCTGACAAAGCAATATATGGTACTGATTAAATGCTATCTTCAGCTATAAAAGTGAAAAATCAATTGGACATTTGTGTAACTTAGCATTGTTTCAGAATCACAAATAGTTGGTGTTATGATTTTCTTGTTCTTCACGATAACTGCACTTAAAATACCAAACTAAATTCAGATTGTCTGTCTTTCTCATAATGATAAATAAAATTCAGTCTTTGTTATAATGACGGCTGTCAGGCCACACTCTGAAGCTGTTAAAGAGCTGGAATCAGAACTTGGTCTAACCTTTATCCCACAGTCACAATAAAATTTTCCATACTAAAGAGAAAGCTGTTTTGTGAAGACAAGATTTTTCTCCTTACGAGGTAAGCTTGTGACTGCAACAAAACCCAGTAAGACTTCAACTTCACTAAAAGCATCAGTGTTTTCTTTCCTGTAGCACGGCTCACCCTCATCTTACCTCTACACTCACAGAATGTCAATGCACTGACATCATGCAAAATCATACAAACTTTTCTCCCCCTCTCCTGTATGGGCAAAAGAGGGAGAGATATCCAAAATCCAACAGTAACGATTCAAGCCACATCACCTAGTACGCTCTGTGAATGCTGCCTGTTACTGGGCCATAACCACATGGCTCACAGAACAGTGAACACATTAGAAAAACACTCCTTCCAGAACGAATGCGCCAAAGGCAGCTCATCAAAAGCCTATGGACTGAAGCGGAATGTCTCACAAGAAGTCATTTCTGAATGAGTTCTCTGCTTACAACCTGTATCTGGAGCCCCATGGACTTTGTTCTGCATTCACTTCAACTCAAGGAGTTTCCTGCTTCAGTTTGAGGGTGGAGGAAATAGCAAAGTAAATTAACCTCTACTAAGCTAACAGACTCAAAACAAAAATATGATATGATCTCATTTTTTTTCATATCTAGTCTGATGATTACTTCAAGGGTTTTAATCTGTTTTTCTGTGGTAACAGATATTTCGTCACAGAGTCTGAGCACTACTGAGATCACTCAAATACTGGGCTTACACCAAAAATTAACTCTGGCTTATTTACCAATGCTGGTGTCCATGTTGGAAGTGCATGATGCTATGCAGCCCTAAAAGTCAATACCTACAGGGTGGTATATCTAACTATCTTAATTTTAATTGCTATCAGACTTTTACTCTTATTACTTACCTCAAACCCCAAGGTTTTTCAGTTACACTTTAAATTAAGTGATTCAGATAAGAAATTAATTGCAATATAATTACTTATAGTCAGTTAAATACTAATTGAAGGTCTCACTTGAAACTAAGTGCTACTGATTTTTCTCATGAAAAGGCAAACAAAAGACAAAGAAAGACAATGAAAAATATCAGGCTTTTTTTTTTTTTTAGCAGCCACTTTGTACGTTGCTCTGTGATCTTCTTGCTAAAAAGAACACTTCATATTTTCTCACAGAAGATGTCTACTCAAAGAGCACTGTGGATTAAAAGTAATGGGTATCTTAAAATTACCTCTAAGGCAACTAATTGCCCCGAAGAACTTCATGGAAATTAAACAGTAATATAAGTATGAGCTGTGAGAAGGAAAAAAGTGCAGTGAAGATCTTCCAATAAGCAAGCATATAGCATGTAATTTTCTCAGTGGAACATATTTTCTTAAATTTTCTTAATCAAACAGATATAAAGAAATAAATGTAGTATATTAATGGCATTGTACATGCTACCAACACAAAGACTGAAAATGAGTCATTTCACTTCCCTCAATTTTGCATTTGTACAAACTCACTTTTTACTAAAGACTTATTCCCAAAACACACTGGCATAGGAGAAAGCAGAATCTGAGTCTAGAATATTTAGTAATTTAAAAGGGTGTTATTATGCCTTTCCTTGAAAGTTTCAATTATTTGAATGGCCATAAAACAGCTCAAAACAGAGGGACACAAATCTGTCTTCTGACAACTATTCCCTTAATTATCATATATCATAAGGAATCCTCGATGTTCTCAATAGTGATGTAACTGAACAGTAAATTTCTCACATCGTTAAAGTGAGAGCAGGAGGAAAAGGGACAGTATTACCACTTGCAATACCTATGCATTCCTTTTACAGAAAAAAAGAGAGGCAAAATAAATTACTGTATTAAAGAGTTAAGATTATTTCCTTTGGCATCTCTGATGAAGTTATTCAAATTAATGACATTGTGCACCAAGTGTACCTCTGACAGCATTTGCCTTTTTCATCAATGATAAATATAAACTGTGTATCTTTGCCTTTGTATGTCAACCTAACAAGAAAGAATTATTATAAATAATAAAGAAACAAAATTACATCTGTTTTAATAGCACTTTTCCTGAATAGATATGAATACATTTTAAAAAATAGCTATAAAGATATTGTTACCGTTTTGACAGACACAAAAAACAAGACAATGAAGTGAAACAACTTAAGTGTTACTCAACAGACCAAGGATATATTCACCCAGATCTCAAGTATTCTGAGAATTAATCTAGCATACTACTCGCCAATTTACTTAATCACATCTGAGTGAAAGGACACTCTGGATTTATTGGCTCAGAAAGCCAAAGCTCTGGCATTGTGGCCCAGAAAGCAACAATATTTTTAGACTCGTAAGCCCTTGCTATTTCTCTTAAGTCTTTTTTTAAACTGAAAGCTCTTATTCACATTAAGAATACGAAATACAGACCTGCATCACTGCAGAATCTCATCTGGTTCAAAGTAATAAAGTACATTGCACCTCTACAGAGTTAATTGCCTGCTACATCTGGTATTTCTGATCTAATAAAAAGGCAAAAACAATTCCAAGACCAGTGTGCCTAATAACCAGTTTTCCCCTTTCAGCAGTCTCTTTCAGTCAGCTTTGATTTTGTGCACATTATTAAAGAAAAGACTTACTCCAACAGAAGGCACCTAGATTGGCTCTTGGGGCTTCATAAATGGGGAAGTTTTCTTTAGAGCTTCTTTCAGAGCTGACACAAATCCATAAGCTTTCAACAGATCAGGGTGCACACGTACATAAAATGGAGTATGAATCTGGATGAGCAGGCATCAGTGGCCTGCAGGAAACACCCAGCTGCTTACCTGTCCACACCAGCAATGTGCAGTGGAATGTCAGGGTTTCCAAAAGCACAGCTTAATTATCAAACAGAAAAAGGACAGGAAGCCTACACTACGTCAACATCAAAGGCCTTCTGCTGTTAAGGCAACACTGGATTTTCCCACACCAAAGATGAAGACGATCTGAAGCAAACAGAGTGTTATGCGGGAAGTAGTGCTGGGATGAGTGCTTGGCAGTATTCAGCACAGGTCTTGAAAAGAGCCACAAAAAACCTCCAAGTATGCTAGACTATCCGGGGGGGGGGCGGTGTGTGAGAATCTGCACATTAGCATGGTAGAGAACTTCAGAGGCTGTAATTTTTTCTCAAAGATACCTCTACATCCCTTTCTAGATACTTTTCATTTTCAGACTGCAATGGAATTCTAAAGTCTTATTCTATTTCTCCACTCATAAAAGACGGAGACCTACCATTTGTCTCCAAAAAAAAATCATTCTTGTTCCGTGTCAGCAATTTTCAAGTATTAAAAAAAGATTCTGACTGTAAGAAAGTGAATTTTCTTCCAGATATGTCCAATATCAAATGACTAAAATTTCTATTAGCATATTTTCCTAGCATCTTTCCCATCATATAAAGACAAAAAGCGTAATGGAGCAAACATAATGCAAAATTCTTCACAGTACACTGCTTTCCATGAAGCAGTATTTAAATGGTTTTAAAAACAAAGAATAATGAAATTGTCTTTTGCCCTCTTCCCTCCCACAATGCACTCCAGAAATAATCCAAAACAGAGATACTTGAAATTGTATAAAGCCCAAATGGAGACAGAAAAAAACCAAACACCAAAAAAAAAAACCATATTAAAAGTCTTCCTAGTCCTATATTCTCAGAATCACAGTTGTTGGGTGTTGCCTGGATACACCTCCAGTGCCATTTAAAAAACAGTGCCGTGTAAGGCACTGGCAAAAACCACCGGCTTGACTCTTCCATGCTCCTGACAAACGACATTGCCCACAGGACACTTTTGTTCCAGATCGCTACGTCCAGACACAGAGAGAGAAGCCCAAGCCGACTGAAAAACTTCATCAGGAACTCCTGGGGTCAGTCTCTGTCTTTGTTCAAGCAAGCCTTCAACATCCTCTAAGAAATAAAGTTCAGGTCTTTAGGATCTGGTTCTGCTCAGCACCTAACTTTAAATCCTGGAGTCACCAGGACCACAGTTACCTCAGGAAAGAGAAAAATTCTGCTTTCTTCACCTCTTGTCCTTGCAACTGGGGTTGGGGATCCCTGTAAAGGATTCAAAGAACACC
Source organism: Numenius arquata (assembly GCF_964106895.1). Lineage (NCBI taxonomy): Eukaryota > Metazoa > Chordata > Aves > Charadriiformes > Scolopacidae > Numenius > Numenius arquata. The sequence goes on along the minus strand of NW_027415776.1, from coordinate 3,390 downwards.
CTACTCTTTTTTTTCAAACCCTCAACAGGTACCAGAACTATAAAAATTAATCTCAGCTTTCCCTTAAGTTGCTCTTTTCCCTCCTTCCAATGGGAAGTTGGAGAAAACCACTGATCGTGTTACGCCAAAATGCTTTGTCCTTTGTTCTATCAAATCCCTTGGAGCATTTATATGAATGTCTGGTCTCAAAATGGTGGAGGAACCAGAACCAAAGCAGCAGACAGAATCATAGGGAGTTTAAAACTGTGCCAAGTGCTGCCAGCCATGTACAAAATTACTTTTAAAAACTCAGTTAATTAAGTATTAGAATAATAGACCTTTTGTATTCATGTAACTCGATAACATTTTCATTTAAAATCTTTATTAAGCTTCCTTTGTGTTCATTTGCATTCAAAGATTTCAAAGAAAATGACAACGGCGATGTTTTGTCTAAATGATCCTCAACCATTATGACTTATTGTAGCCTCTCTTTCATGCATATGCTTACAATAAGACCAATTTCTGGGACAGTAATAAAAGAAATGGTAAGGGACTTACTCTCATTCTCTTGTGATATTTCTTCACATTTTTTTATAAGGACGAAAAAGTCCCAGTTTCTCTGAAGTGACACAAGTGCTCGCACACTCTGCAGTTTGCACCATACTGTCATTGCCCGATAGTTTATAACATTAGATAAGTTTCAGAGCTTTTTTGTTTTCTAAATCAGAGACACTGAGTGGCATAGGGCAGATTCTGGGAGTGAGTCTTTGAGAAAGTCTGAAGAGATCTGATACCTGGCCTTATGCGAGTGATTCAGTTCCCTGTACCATTTCATTAGTATTGAAAAAAACGCAAAGACAATATAAAATTTCTTGGTTTATCAATCTCTTAATTATTATGAGTAATATCACTCAAGACTAATTTTTAAGCTTCAGTTATATGTGTTTTGACTTATTTTTGTTTGTTTGTTTTGCTCGCTTGAGCTAGTGTAACTATGCTGGGCAAACGTTCACTTTCCTTTAAAGCCATTTAAGTTGTTCTGTTAAAACCATTAAGATGGATATTTAGCAATTACAGTATGAAACTGGTTTATACTAATAGAGCTTCATTATAGCAGACAGATGAGGAATAGACAGGCAAATTCCACTTTCGATTATACCTTTCTCACTTAGTTTCTTAAGCAAATTGCACAGAATGTTAAGGTTTTCATTAAATAGTTTATACCAGATATTTAAAATTATGGAACTAAGCTGAGGTAAATTCAGCTGAAAAAGAAAATAATTTACATAAACTGTTCTCACATTTCTGTTCTGTACAGTTGTCTACACATAGAAAGCTTATTGCCAGGATATACCATATTTTGCTATTGAAAAATGCCAAAACCTAATCAATAAATTATAAACTTAAGGCTTGGGGTACTGAAAACTTTCTGAAGTACCCAGCTCTAGAACTCACCCTCTGGCTCACTGAGGTCTGTTCCTTGTAGATACTGAACCCAGAACATGAACCCAAACACATCTTGTATGCACCGTAACCCTCAAAAGACCTCACAGCATGCTTAAATATTAAGGCACTCTTAATATTTAGTTGCTTCTTTCCCCTCCAGGTTTGACTTAAGGAGGGTGGGGTGGCGGTGTGTGGAACAAAGCAAAAAAACCTAACAGGACAATTATGAATAAGAAGCCTGGTCTTCCTCAAGTTGCTCTTACTTCTCTGTCCTTCATACAAATTTCTGAGCAAGTGCTTATGCTCTTAGCTTAGACACAGCAAACATCACAAGCTAACTAACTACACAGTACAGTTTCAGGCATGTTCAAAAGACCATAACTTATATCCCCACTACAAGGAGCTGCACTCACTGAGCTGTACTGCCTTTGGTGTAAATATTCCAAAAGTACATTTGACTGTTCGCTACTCCCTGTCAGAATCAGTACTGAACTTCTGTCGTAGTTTAATCCCTGCAAGCAGCTCAGCCCCATCCGGCCACCCACTGACTCCCGCCTAGAGGGATGGGAAAGAGAATCAGAAGGGTAAAAGTGAGAAAGCTCGTGAGTTGAGATGCAGATAATTTAATACGTAATACAAAGCTGTGCACGTAAGCAAAGCAAAACAAGGAATTCATTCACTGCTTCCCATCGGCAGGCAGGTGTTCAGCCATCTCCAGGAAAGCCGGGCTCCATAACACGTAACAGTTACTTGGGAAGACAAACACCATAACTCTGAACATCTCCCTCTTCCTTCTCCCCACCGCCAGCTTTTATTGCTGTGCAGGCCACCATATGGTCTAGGATATCCCTTTGGCTAGTCAGCTGTCCCAGTTGTGGCCTCTGCCAGCTTTTTGCCCACCCCTCGCATACTCCCTGGAAGGAACGGGTGAGAAGCAGAAAAGGCCTTCGCGCTACTTAAGCACTGTGGAGCAGTAACTAAAATCATCCCTGTGTTATCAACATTGTTTTCATCAAAAATCCAAAACATAGCACCATACTAGCTACTGTGAAGAAAATTAACGCTATCTCAGTCAAAATCAGTACAACTTCAAATCTCCTAGCTTCTCTGTCCAGCTTAGAATACAGTGGCACTTCTACGACTAGCCCCTATGGCCTTCTGGCCATACTTTTCACTACTACTGTTTGTGGTTTGTTGGGTTTTTTTTTTCTTTCATGCAGTAAAAGAGAAAGATTCCTTAGATATAAATATTGCAGCATCCTGCGTTTGATGGCTAAATTTGGGTTACAGATTGGCAGTAGAAAATCTTGGAAGAAAAGATAACGCTTACGAGATTTGAGAGATTTGAGAGCTCTAAGCCTGGAAGCACCATTGTTACTATCGCCCACCTGAAATTGGGCTCAGCTCCACTACAGCCTGCAGTGATGTCGAAAGGTGTATGACTCTAGCAGTTACACAATTTTCAGCAGCACTTGCCTTTGTAGTGCAGCACACCAGAAGAGCAGCAGAGAAAATGGAGGGGACATGGACATGAGCAAAGCACTGGCCTCTGTCTCCTGAAGCTGCTGCTAGGACTCGGCCCTGGCGCTGATGACCCAGGCTGAGACCTCTTTTTCCTCCCCAGGACCTGCTGTGCTCTTCGGAGGGGCTGTGACTGCGGGGTGAGCGCCCAGAGCTCTGCATCACCCTGTGGTGGGCAATACTGTGGGGCCAGCCCAGACTGGGGGGCTCTGCTGGTCTTGGCTGGGCTGGGGAGAGAGCAGGGGAGGTGGGGAGAGCTGGGGAGGGGATGGACCAGGCAGAAAAGTGTCTTGAGAGCCAGACCCCGTGTAGAGCTCAGCTGTGTGCGGGTGCAGGGTGAGGACACACAGTGGGGTGCTCACGGGGCACAGCCAGGTGACAGTTTCCCTATCATATGAGCACCTCCTGCCAGCACTCCTCCTCCTGGGCCGAGCACCCTGTATC
>NW_027415775.1:0-19197 GCF_964106895.1 Numenius arquata | reverse complement strand
ACAGGCCCCTATGGAAATCTACGGGACTCTACGGGCCCCTAGGGAACACTATAGATTTCGATGGAACCCTATGAGGCCCTCTGGAACCCTACAGAATACTCCAGGACCTGACAGCACTCTACAAGACCCTTAGCAACACAACGGAACCTCACTAAAACCCTATGGGCTCCTACAGAACACTGCAGGCGCCTACGGAAACCTACAGACCCCTACGGAATACTACCAGCCACTACAGAAAAATATGGCCCCTACGGAACTCTACGGAACCTGGCAGAAACACTGTGGACCCCTACAGGCCCTTGCGGGCACTTGCAGAACTCTGCAGGAACCCACGGAACTTTATGGAACCCTACCAGCCCCTACGGAAGCCTAAAGACCCTTGCAGGCAGTTACGGAACGGTACAGGGCCCTAGGGAACTTTACCAGCCGCTATGGAACTCTACGGGCCCCTACGGAACCCTGCAGAACCCTCCGGAACCTTACAGAATCCCACAGACTCCTACAGACTCCTGCGGGCACTTACTCAACCCTAGAGGACCCTACGGAACACTGCCAGCTCCTATGGGAGGAACCCTACGGGCCCCTACAGAACACTACTGGCTCCTGCGGTACTCCAGAGGCCTCTAGGGAACCTACGAAGCTCTACGGAGCCCTATGGATCCTTACGGAACAGTACGGGCCCCTTCAGACCTCTGCGGGCGCTTATGGAAACCTACAGGACCCTACGGAACTGTACGAGACTCTACAGGCCCCTAGGGAACACCACAGGCCCCTACGGAACCCTACACAACCCTCCGGAAACATATGGCACCCTACAAGCTCCTACCAACCCCTGCAGGCACTTACAGAACCCTACAGGCCCCTACGGAAATCTATGGGACTCTACGGGCCCCTAGGGAACCCTTCAGATTTCGACGGAACCCTACCAGCCCCTCTGGAACCCTACAGAATACTCCAGGACCCGACAGCACTCTACAAGACCCTTAGCAACACAACGGAACCTCACTAAAACCCTATGGGCTCCTACAGAATACTGCAGGTGCCTACGGAACCCTACAGACCCGTACAGACACCTACGGGAACTTACAGATCACTGAGGGCCCCTACGGAACCCTACAGGTCCATACAGAACCCCACAGGGCCCTACGGAACTTTACCAGCCACTACGGAACTCTACGGGTCCCTACGGAACCCTGCAGAACCCTCTGGAACCTTACAGAATCCCACAGACTCCTACAGACTTCTGCGGGCACTTAAACAACCCTACAGGCCCCTACGGAACACTGCCAGCCCCTATGGAAGGAACCCTACGGGCCCCTACAGAACACTACTGGCTCCTGCGGTACTCCAGAGGCCTCTAGGGAACCTACGAAGCTCTACGGAACCCTATGGATCCTTACGGAACAGTACGGGCCCCTTCAGACCTCTGCGGGCGCTTATGGAAACCTACAGGACCCTACAGAACTGTACGAGACTCTACAGGCCCCTAGGGAACACCACAGGCCCCTACGGAACCGTACGAGACTCTACAGGCCCTTAGGGAACACCACAGGCCCCTACGGAACCCTACACAACCCTCTGGAAACTTATGGAACCCTACAAGCTTCTACCAACCCCTGCGAGCACTTACACAACCCTACAGGTCCCTACGGCAATCTACGGGACTCTACGGGCCCCTAGGGAACCCTATAGATTTCGATGGAACTCTATGAGGCCCTCTGGAACCCTACAGAATACTCCAGGACCCGACAGCACTCTACAAGACCCTTAGCAACACAACGGAACCTCACTAAAACCCTATGGGCTCCTACAGAACACTGTCGGCGCCTACGGAAACCTACAGACCCCTACGGAATACTACCAGCCACTACAGAAAAATATGGCCCCTACGGAACTCTACGGAACCTGGCAGAAACACTGTGGGCCCCTACAGGCCCTTGCGGGCACTTGCAGAACTCTGCAGGAACCCACGGAACTTTATGGAACCCTACCAGCCCCTACGGAAGCCTAAAGACCCTTGCAGGCAGTTACGGAACGGTACAGGGCCCTAGGGAACTTTACCAGCCACTATGGAACTCTACGGGCCCCTACGGAACCCTGCAGAACCCTCCAGAACCTTACAGAATCCCACGGATTCCTACAGACTCCTGCGGGCACTTACTCAACCCTAGAGGACCCTACGGAACACTGCCAGCTCCTATGGGAGCAACCCTACGGGCCCCTACAGAACACTACTGGCTCCTGCGGTACTCCAGAGGCCTCTAGGGAACCTACGAAGCTCTACGGAGCCCTATGGATCCTTACGGAACAGTACGGGCCCCTTCAGACCTCTGCGGGCGCTTATGGAAACCTACAGGACCCTACGGAACTGTACGAGACTCTACAGGCCCCTAGGGAACACCACAGGCCCCTACGGAACCCTACACAACCCTCCGGAAACATATGGCACCCTACAAGCTCCTACCAACCCCTGCAGGCACTTACAGAACCCTACAGGCCCCTACGGAAATCTATGGGACTCTACGGGCCCCTAGGGAACCCTTCAGATTTCGACGGAACCCTACCAGCCCCTCTGGAACCCTACAGAATACTCCAGGACCCGACAGCACTCTACAAGACCCTTAGCAACACAACGGAACCTCACGAAAACCCTATGGGCTCCTACAGAACACTGCAGGTGCCTACGGAACCCTACAGACCCGTACAGACACCTACGGGAACTTACAGATCACTGAGGGCCCCTACGGAACCCTACAGGTCCATACAGAACCCCACAGGGCCCTACGGAACTTTACCAGCCACTACGGAACTCTACGGGTCCCTACGGAACCCTGCAGAACCCTCTGGAACCTTACAGAATCCCACAGACTCCTACAGACTTCTGCGGGCACTTAAACAACCCTACAGGCCCCTACGGAACACTGCCAGCCCCTATGGAAGGAACCCTACGGGCCCCTACAGAACACTACTGGCTCCTGCAGTACTCCAGAGGCCTCTAGGGAACCTACGAAGCTCTACGGAACCCTATGGATCCTTACGGAACAGTACGGACCCCTTCAGACCTCTGCGGGCGCTTATGGAAACCTACAGGACCCTACAGAACTGTACGAGACTCTACAGGCCCCTAGGGAACACCACAGGCCCCTACGGAACCGTACGAGACTCTACATGCCCTTAGGGAACACCACAGGCCCCTACGGAACCCTACACAACCCTCTGGAAACTTATGGAACCCTATAAGCTCCTACCAACCCCTGCGGGCACTTACACAACCCTACAGGTCCCTACGGAAATCTACGGGACTCTATGGGCCCCTAGGGAACCCTACAGATTTCGATGGAACCCTACGAGCCCCTCTGGAACCCTACAGAATACTCCAGGACCCGACAGCACTCTACAAGACCCTTAGCAACACAACGGAACCTCACGAAAACCCTATGGGCTCCTACAGAACACTGCAGGTGCCTACGGAACCCTACAGACCCCTACAGAATACTACCAGCCACTACAGAAAAATATGGCCCCTACGGAACTCTACGGAACCTGACAGAAACACTGTGGGCCCCTACAGGCCCTTGCGGGCACTTGCAGAACTCTGCAGGAACCCACGCAACTTTATGGAACCTTACCAGCCCCTACAGAAGCCTAAAGACCCTTGCAGGCAGTTACGGAACGGTACAGGGCCCTAGGGAACTTTACCAGCCACTACGGAACTCTACGGGCCCCTAGGGAACCCTGCAGAACCCTCCAGAACCTTACAGAATCCCACGGATTCCTACAGACTCCTGCGGGCACTTACTCAACCCTAGAGGACCCTACGGAACACTACTGGCTCCTGCGGTACTCCAGAGGCCTCTAGGGAACCTACGAAGCTCTACGGAACCCTATGGATCCTTACGGAACAGTACGGGCCCCTTCAGACCTCTGCGGGTGCTTATGGAAACCTACAGGACCCTACCGAAACTGTACGAGACTCTACAGGCCCCTAGGGAACACCACAGGCCCCTACGGAACCCTACACAACCCTCCGGAAACATATGGCACCCTACAAGCTCCTACCAACCCCTGCGGGCACTTACATAACCCTACAGTCCCCTACGGAAATCTACGGGACTCTACGGGCCCCTAGGGAACCCTTCAGATTTCGACGGAACCCTACCAGCCCCTCTGGAACCCTACAGAATACTCCAGGACCCGACAGCACTCTACAAGACCCTTAGCAACACAACGGAACCTCACTAAAACCCTATGGGCTCCTACAGAACACTGCAGGTGCCTACGGAACCCTACAGACCCCTACGGAACCCTACAGACACCTGCGGGCACTTACGGAACCCTGCAGGCCCCAACGGAACCCTACAGGTCCATACAGAACCCCACAGGGCCCTACGGAACTTTACCAGCCACTACGGAACGCTACAGGTCCCTACGGAACCCTGGAGAACCCTCCGGAACCTTACACAATCCCACGGATTCCTACAGACTCCTGCGGGCACTTACTCAACCCTAGAGGACCCTACGGAACACTGCCAGCTCCTATGGAAGGAACCCTACGGGCCCCTACAGAACACTACTGGCTCCTGCGGTACTCCAGAGGCCTCTAGGGAACCTAGGAAGCTCTACGGAACCCTATGGATCCTTACGGAACAGTACGGGCCCCTTCAGACCTCTGCGGGCGCTTATGGAAACCTACAGGACCCTACGGAACTGTACGAGACTCTACAGGCCCCTAGGGAACACCACAGGCCCCTACGGAACCCTACACAACCCTCCGGAAACATATGGCACCCTACAAGCTCCTACCAACCCCTGCAGGCACTTAAACAACCCTACAGGCCCCTATGGAAATCTACGGGACTCTACGGGCCCCTAGGGAACCCTATAGATTTCGATGGAACCCTATGAGGCCCTCTGGAACCCTACAGAATACTCCAGGACCTGACAGCACTCTACAAGACCCTTAGCAACACAACGGAACCTCACTAAAACCCTATGGGCTCCTACAGAACACTGCAGGCGCCTACGGAAACCTACAGACCCCTACGGAATACTACCAGCCACTACAGAAAAATATGGCCCCTACGGAACTCTACGGAACCTGGCAGAAACACTGTGGACCCCTACAGGCCCTTGCGGGCACTTGCAGAAATCTGCAGGAACCCACGGAACTTTATGGAACCCTACCAGCCCCTACGGAAGCCTAAAGACCCTTGCAGGCAGTTACGGAACGGTACAGGGCCCTAGGGAACTTTACCAGCCGCTATGGAACTCTACGGGCCCCTACGGAACCCTGCAGAACCCTCCGGAACCTTACAGAATCCCACAGACTCCTACAGACTCCTGCGGGCACTTACTCAACCCTAGAGGACCCTACGGAACACTGCCAGCTCCTATGGGAGGAACCCTACGGGCCCCTACAGAACACTACTGGCTCCTGCGGTACTCCAGAGGCCTCTAGGGAACCTACGAAGCTCTACGGAGCCCTATGGATCCTTACGGAACAGTACGGGCCCCTTCAGACCTCTGCGGGCGCTTATGGAAACCTACAGGACCCTACGGAACTGTACGAGACTCTACAGGCCCCTAGGGAACACCACAGGCCCCTACGGAACCCTACACAACCCTCCGGAAACATATGGCACCCTACAAGCTCCTACCAACCCCTGCAGGCACTTACAGAACCCTACAGGCCCCTACGGAAATCTATGGGACTCTACGGGCCCCTAGGGAACCCTTCAGATTTCGACGGAACCCTAGGAGCCCCTCTGGAACCCTACAGAATACTCCAGGACCCGACAGCACTCTACAAGACCCTTAGCAACACAACGGAACCTCACTAAAACCCTATGGGCTCCTACAGAACACTGCAGGTGCCTACGGAACCCTACAGACCCCTACGGAACCCTACAGACACCTGCGGGCACTTACGGAACCCTGCAGGCCCCAACGGAACCCTACAGGTCCATACAGAACCCCACAGGGCCCTACGGAACTTTACCAGCCACTACGGAACGCTACAGGTCCCTACGGAACCCTGGAGAACCCTCCGGAACCTTACACAATCCCACGGATTCCTACAGACTCCTGCGGGCACTTACTCAACCCTAGAGGACCCTACGGAACACTGCCAGCTCCTATGGAAGGAACCCTACGGGCCCCTACAGAACACTACTGGCTCCTGCGGTACTCCAGAGGCCTCTAGGGAACCTAGGAAGCTCTACGGAACCCTATGGATCCTTACGGAACAGTACGGGCCCCTTCAGACCTCTGCGGGCGCTTATGGAAACCTACAGGACCCTACGGAACTGTACGAGACTCTACAGGCCCCTAGGGAACACCACAGGCCCCTACGGAACCCTACACAACCCTCCGGAAACATATGGCACCCTACAAGCTCCTACCAACCCCTGCAGGCACTTAAACAACCCTACAGGCCCCTATGGAAATCTACGGGACTCTACGGGCCCCTAGGGAACCCTATAGATTTCGATGGAACCCTATGAGGCCCTCTGGAACCCTACAGAATACTCCAGGACCTGACAGCACTCTACAAGACCCTTAGCAACACAACGGAACCTCACTAAAACCCTATGGGCTCCTACAGAACACTGCAGGCGCCTACGGAAACCTACAGACCCCTACGGAATACTACCAGCCACTACAGAAAAATATGGCCCCTACGGAACTCTACGGAACCTGGCAGAAACACTGTGGACCCCTACAGGCCCTTGCGGGCACTTGCAGAAATCTGCAGGAACCCACGGAACTTTATGGAACCCTACCAGCCCCTACGGAAGCCTAAAGACCCTTGCAGGCAGTTACGGAACGGTACAGGGCCCTAGGGAACTTTACCAGCCGCTATGGAACTCTACGGGCCCCTACGGAACCCTGCAGAACCCTCCGGAACCTTACAGAATCCCACAGACTCCTACAGACTCCTGCGGGCACTTACTCAACCCTAGAGGACCCTACGGAACACTGCCAGCTCCTATGGGAGGAACCCTACGGGCCCCTACAGAACACTACTGGCTCCTGCGGTACTCCAGAGGCCTCTAGGGAACCTACGAAGCTCTACGGAGCCCTATGGATCCTTACGGAACAGTACGGGCCCCTTCAGACCTCTGCGGGCGCTTATGGAAACCTACAGGACCCTACGGAACTGTACGAGACTCTACAGGCCCCTAGGGAACACCACAGGCCCCTACGGAACCCTACACAACCCTCCGGAAACATATGGCACCCTACAAGCTCCTACCAACCCCTGCAGGCACTTACAGAACCCTACAGGCCCCTACGGAAATCTATGGGACTCTACGGGCCCCTAGGGAACCCTTCAGATTTCGACGGAACCCTAGGAGCCCCTCTGGAACCCTACAGAATACTCCAGGACCCGACAGCACTCTACAAGACCCTTAGCAACACAACGGAACCTCACTAAAACCCTATGGGCTCCTACAGAATACTGCAGGTGCCTACGGAACCCTACAGACCCGTACAGACACCTACGGGAACTTACAGATCACTGAGGGCCCCTACGGAACCCTACAGGTCCATACAGAACCCCACAGGGCCCTACGGAACTTTACCAGCCACTACGGAACTCTACGGGTCCCTTCGGAACCCTGCAGAACCCTCTGGAACCTTACAGAATCCCACAGACTCCTACAGACTTCTGCGGGCACTTAAACAACCCTACAGGCCCCTACGGAACACTGCCAGCCCCTATGGAAGGAACCCTACGGGCCCCTACAGAACACTACTGGCTCCTGCGGTACTCCAGAGGCCTCTAGGGAACCTACGAAGCTCTACGGAACCCTATGGATCCTTACGGAACAGTACGGGCCCCTTCAGACCTCTGCGGGCGCTTATGGAAACCTACAGGACCCTACGGAACTGTACGAGACTCTACAGGCCCCTAGGGAACACCACAGGCCCCTACGGAACCCTACACAACCCTCCGGAAACATATGGCACCCTACAAGCTCCTACCAACCCCTGCAGGCACTTAAACAACCCTACAGGTCCCTACGGAAATCTACGGGGACTCTATGGGCCCCTAGGGAACCCTATAGATTTCGATGGAACCCTATGAGGTCCTCTGGAACCCTACAGAATACTCCAGGACCTGACAGCACTCTACAAGACCCTGAGCAACACAACGGAACCTCACTAAAACCCTATGGGCTCCTACAGAACACTGCAGGCTGCCTACGGAAACCTACAGACCCCTACGGAATACTACCAGCCACTACAGAAAAATATGGCCCCTACGGAACTCTACGGAACCTGGCAGAAACACTGTGGACCCCTACAGGCCCTTGCGGGCACTTGCAGAACTCTGCAGGAACCCACGGAACTTTATGGAACCCTACCAGCCCCTACGGAAGCCTAAAGACCCTTGCAGGCAGTTACGGAACGGTACAGGGCCCTAGGGAACTTTACCAGCCGCTATGGAACTCTACGGGCCCCTACGGAACCCTGCAGAACCCTCCGGAACCTTACAGAATCCCACAGACTCCTACAGACTCCTGCGGGCACTTACTCAACCCTAGAGGACCCTACGGAACACTGCCAGCTCCTATGGAGGAACCCTACGGGCCCCTACAGAACACTACTGGCTCCTGCGGTACTCCAGAGGCCTCTAGGGAACCTACGAAGCTCTACGGAGCCCTATGGATCCTTACGGAACAGTACGGGCCCCTTCAGACCTCTGCGGGCGCTTATGGAAACCTACAGGACCCTACGGAACTGTACGAGACTCTACAGGCCCCTAGGGAACACCACAGGCCCCTACGGAACCCTACACAACCCTCCGGAAACATATGGCACCCTACAAGCTCCTACCAACCCCTGCAGGCACTTACAGAACCCTACAGGCCCCTACGGAAATCTATGGGACTCTACGGGCCCCTAGGGAACCCTTCAGATTTCGACGGAACCCTACCAGCCCCTCTGGAACCCTACAGAATACTCCAGGACCCGACAGCACTCTACAAGACCCTTAGCAACACAACGGAACCTCACGAAAACCCTATGGGCTCCTACAGAACACTGCAGGTGCCTACGGAACCCTACAGACCCGTACAGACACCTACGGGAACTTACAGATCACTGAGGGCCCCTACGGAACCCTACAGGTCCATACAGAACCCACAGGGCCCTACGGAACTTTACCAGCCACTACGGAACTCTACGGGTCCCTACGGCACCCTGCAGAACCCTCTGGAACCTTACAGAATCCCACAGACTCCTACAGACTTCTGCGGGCACTTAAACAACCCTACAGGCCCCTACGGAACACTGCCAGCCCCTATGGAAGGAACCCTACGGGCCCCTACAGAACACTACTGGCTCCTGCAGTACTCCAGAGGCCTCTAGGGAACCTACGAAGCTCTACGGAACCCTATGGATCCTTACGGAACAGTACGGACCCCTTCAGACCTCTGCGGGCGCTTATGGAAACCTACAGGACCCTACAGAACTGTACGAGACTCTACAGGCCCCTAGGGAACACCACAGGCCCCTACGGAACCGTACGAGACTCTACAGGCCCTTAGGGAACACCACAGGCCCCTACGGAACCCTACACAACCCTCTGGAAACTTATGGAACCCTACAAGCTCCTACCAACCCCTGCGAGCACTTACACAACCCTACAGGTCCCTACGGCAATCTACGGGACTCTATGGGCCCCTAGGGAACCCTATAGATTTCGATGGAACCCTATGAGGCCCTCTGGAACCCTACAGAATACTCCAGGACCTGACAGCACTCTACAAGACCCTTAGCAACACAACGGAACCTCACTAAAACCCTATGGGCTCCTACAGAACACTGCAGGCGCCTACGGAAACCTACAGACCCCTACGGAATACTACCAGCCACTACAGAAAAATATGGCCCCTACGGAACTCTACGGAACCTGGCAGAAACACTGTGGGCCCCTACAGGCCCTTGCGGGCACTTGCAGAACTCTGCAGGAACCCACGGAACTTTATGGAACCCTACCAGCCCCTACGGAAGCCTAAAGACCCTTGCAGGCAGTTACGGAATGGTACAGGGCCCTAGGGAACTTTACCAGCCGCTATGGAACTCTACGGGCCCCATACGGAACCCTGCAGAACCCTCCAGAACCTTACAGAATCCCACGGATTCCTACAGACTCCTGCGGGCACTTACTCAACCCTAGAGGACCCTACGGAACACTGCCAGCTCCTATGGGAGGAACCCTACGGGCCCCTACAGAACACTACTGGCTCCTGCGGTACTCCAGAGGCCTCTAGGGAACCTACGAAGCTCTACGGAGCCCTATGGATCCTTACGGAACAGTACGGCCCCTTCAGACCTCTGCGGGCGCTTATGGAAACCTACAGGACCCTACGGAACTGTACGAGACTCTACAGGCCCCTAGGGAACACCACAGGCCCCTACGGAACCCTACACAACCCTCCGGAAACATATGGCACCCTACAAGCTCCTACCAACCCCTGCGGGCACTTACACAACCCTACAGGCCCCTACGGAAATCTACGGGACTCTACGGGCCCCTAGGGAACCCTTCAGATTTCGACGGAACCCTACCAGCCCCTCTGGAACCCTACAGAATACTCCAGGACCCGACAGCACTCTACAAGACCCTTAGCAACACAACGGAACCTCACGAAAACCCTATGGGCTCCTACAGAATACTGCAGGTGCCTACGGAACCCTACAGACCCGTACAGACACCTACGGGAACTTACAGATCACTGAGGGCCCCTACGGAACCCTACAGGTCCATACAGAACCCCACAGGGCCCTACGGAACTTTACCAGCCACTACGGAACCCTGCAGAACCCTCCAGAACCTTACAGAATCCCACGGATTCCTACAGACTCCTGCGGGCACTTACTCAACCCTAGAGGACCCTACGGAACACTGCCAGCTCCTATGGGAGGAACCCTACGGGCCCCTACAGAACACTACTGGCTCCTGCGGTACTCCAGAGGCCTCTAGGGAACCTACGAAGCTCTACGGAGCCCTATGGATCCTTACGGAACAGTACGGGCCCCTTCAGACCTCTGCGGGCGCTTATGGAAACCTACAGGACCCTACGGAACTGTACGAGACTCTACAGGCCCCTAGGGAACACCACAGGCCCCTACGGAACCCTACACAACCCTCCGGAAACATATGGCACCCTACAAGCTCCTACCAACCCCTGCAGGCACTTACAGAACCCTACAGGCCCCTATGGAAATCTACGGGACTCTACGGGCCCCTAGGGAACACTATAGATTTCGATGGAACCCTATGAGGCCCTCTGGAACCCTACAGAATACTCCAGGACCTGACAGCACTCTACAAGACCCTTAGCAACACAACGGAACCTCACTAAAACCCTATGGGCTCCTACAGAACACTGCAGGCGCCTACGGAAACCTACAGACCCCTACGGAATACTACCAGCCACTACAGAAAAATATGGCCCCTACGGAACTCTACGGAACCTGGCAGAAACACTGTGGACCCCTACAGGCCCTTGCGGGCACTTGCAGAACTCTGCAGGAACCCACGGAACTTTATGGAACCCTACCAGCCCCTACGGAAGCCTAAAGACCCTTGCAGGCAGTTACGGAACGGTACAGGGCCCTAGGGAACTTTACCAGCCGCTATGGAACTCTACGGGCCCCTACGGAACCCTGCAGAACCCTCCGGAACCTTACAGAATCCCACAGACTCCTACAGACTCCTGCGGGCACTTACTCAACCCTAGAGGACCCTACGGAACACTGCCAGCTCCTATGGGAGGAACCCTACGGGCCCCTACAGAACACTACTGGCTCCTGCGGTACTCCAGAGGCCTCTAGGGAACCTACGAAGCTCTACGGAGCCCTATGGATCCTTACGGAACAGTACGGGCCCCTTCAGACCTCTGCGGGCGCTTATGGAAACCTACAGGACCCTACGGAACTGTACGAGACTCTACAGGCCCCTAGGGAACACCACAGGCCCCTACGGAACCCTACACAACCCTCCGGAAACATATGGCACCCTACAAGCTCCTACCAACCCCTGCAGGCACTTACAGAACCCTACAGGCCCCTACGGAAATCTATGGGACTCTACGGGCCCCTAGGGAACCCTTCAGATTTCGACGGAACCCTAGGAGCCCCTCTGGAACCCTACAGAATACTCCAGGACCCGACAGCACTCTACAAGACCCTTAGCAACACAACGGAACCTCACTAAAACCCTATGGGCTCCTACAGAATACTGCAGGTGCCTACGGAACCCTACAGACCCGTACAGACACCTACGGGAACTTACAGATCACTGAGGGCCCCTACGGAACCCTACAGGTCCATACAGAACCCCACAGGGCCCTACGGAACTTTACCAGCCACTACGGAACTCTACGGGTCCCTACGGAACCCTGCAGAACCCTCTGGAACCTTACAGAATCCCACAGACTCCTACAGACTTCTGCGGGCACTTAAACAACCCTACAGGCCCCTACGGAACACTGCCAGCCCCTATGGAAGGAACCCTACGGGCCCCTACAGAACACTACTGGCTCCTGCGGTACTCCAGAGGCCTCTAGGGAACCTACGAAGCTCTACGGAACCCTATGGATCCTTACGGAACAGTACGGGCCCCTTCAGACCTCTGCGGGCGCTTATGGAAACCTACAGGACCCTACAGAACTGTACGAGACTCTACAGGCCCCTAGGGAACACCACAGGCCCCTACGGAACCGTACGAGACTCTACAGGCCCTTAGGGAACACCACAGGCCCCTACGGAACCCTACACAACCCTCTGGAAACTTATGGAACCCTACAAGCTTCTACCAACCCCTGCGAGCACTTACACAACCCTACAGGTCCCTACGGCAATCTACGGGACTCTACGGGCCCCTAGGGAACCCTATAGATTTCGATGGAACTCTATGAGGCCCTCTGGAACCCTACAGAATACTCCAGGACCCGACAGCACTCTACAAGACCCTTAGCAACACAACGGAACCTCACTAAAACCCTATGGGCTCCTACAGAACACTGTCGGCGCCTACGGAAACCTACAGACCCCTACGGAATACTACCAGCCACTACAGAAAAATATGGCCCCTACGGAACTCTACGGAACCTGGCAGAAACACTGTGGGCCCCTACAGGCCCTTGCGGGCACTTGCAGAACTCTGCAGGAACCCACGGAACTTTATGGAACCCTACCAGCCCCTACGGAAGCCTAAAGACCCTTGCAGGCAGTTACGGAACGGTACAGGGCCCTAGGGAACTTTACCAGCCACTATGGAACTCTACGGGCCCCTACGGAACCCTGCAGAACCCTCCAGAACCTTACAGAATCCCACGGATTCCTACAGACTCCTGCGGGCACTTACTCAACCCTAGAGGACCCTACGGAACACTGCCAGCTCCTATGGGAGCAACCCTACGGGCCCCTACAGAACACTACTGGCTCCTGCGGTACTCCAGAGGCCTCTAGGGAACCTACGAAGCTCTACGGAGCCCTATGGATCCTTACGGAACAGTACGGGCCCCTTCAGACCTCTGCGGGCGCTTATGGAAACCTACAGGACCCTACGGAACTGTACGAGACTCTACAGGCCCCTAGGGAACACCACAGGCCCCTACGGAACCCTACACAACCCTCCGGAAACATATGGCACCCTACAAGCTCCTACCAACCCCTGCAGGCACTTACAGAACCCTACAGGCCCCTACGGAAATCTATGGGACTCTACGGGCCCCTAGGGAACCCTTCAGATTTCGACGGAACCCTACCAGCCCCTCTGGAACCCTACAGAATACTCCAGGACCCGACAGCACTCTACAAGACCCTTAGCAACACAACGGAACCTCACGAAAACCCTATGGGCTCCTACAGAACACTGCAGGTGCCTACGGAACCCTACAGACCCGTACAGACACCTACGGGAACTTACAGATCACTGAGGGCCCCTACGGAACCCTACAGGTCCATACAGAACCCCACAGGGCCCTACGGAACTTTACCAGCCACTACGGAACTCTACGGGTCCCTACGGAACCCTGCAGAACCCTCTGGAACCTTACAGAATCCCACAGACTCCTACAGACTTCTGCGGGCACTTAAACAACCCTACAGGCCCCTACGGAACACTGCCAGCCCCTATGGAAGGAACCCTACGGGCCCCTACAGAACACTACTGGCTCCTGCAGTACTCCAGAGGCCTCTAGGGAACCTACGAAGCTCTACGGAACCCTATGGATCCTTACGGAACAGTACGGACCCCTTCAGACCTCTGCGGGCGCTTATGGAAACCTACAGGACCCTACAGAACTGTACGAGACTCTACAGGCCCCTAGGGAACACCACAGGCCCCTACGGAACCGTACGAGACTCTACATGCCCTTAGGGAACACCACAGGCCCCTACGGAACCCTACACAACCCTCTGGAAACTTATGGAACCCTATAAGCTCCTACCAACCCCTGCGGGCACTTACACAACCCTACAGGTCCCTACGGAAATCTACGGGACTCTATGGGCCCCTAGGGAACCCTACAGATTTCGATGGAACCCTACGAGCCCCTCTGGAACCCTACAGAATACTCCAGGACCCGACAGCACTCTACAAGACCCTTAGCAACACAACGGAACCTCACGAAAACCCTATGGGCTCCTACAGAACACTGCAGGTGCCTACGGAACCCTACAGACCCCTACAGAATACTACCAGCCACTACAGAAAAATATGGCCCCTACGGAACTCTACGGAACCTGACAGAAACACTGTGGGCCCCTACAGGCCCTTGCGGGCACTTGCAGAACTCTGCAGGAACCCACGCAACTTTATGGAACCTTACCAGCCCCTACAGAAGCCTAAAGACCCTTGCAGGCAGTTACGGAACGGTACAGGGCCCTAGGGAACTTTACCAGCCACTACGGAACTCTACGGGCCCCTAGGGAACCCTGCAGAACCCTCCAGAACCTTACAGAATCCCACGGATTCCTACAGACTCCTGCGGGCACTTACTCAACCCTAGAGGACCCTACGGAACACTACTGGCTCCTGCGGTACTCCAGAGGCCTCTAGGGAACCTACGAAGCTCTACGGAACCCTATGGATCCTTACGGAACAGTACGGGCCCCTTCAGACCTCTGCGGGTGCTTATGGAAACCTACAGGACCCTACCGAAACTGTACGAGACTCTACAGGCCCCTAGGGAACACCACAGGCCCCTACGGAACCCTACACAACCCTCCGGAAACATATGGCACCCTACAAGCTCCTACCAACCCCTGCGGGCACTTACATAACCCTACAGTCCCCTACGGAAATCTACGGGACTCTACGGGCCCCTAGGGAACCCTTCAGATTTCGACGGAACCCTACCAGCCCCTCTGGAACCCTACAGAATACTCCAGGACCCGACAGCACTCTACAAGACCCTTAGCAACACAACGGAACCTCACTAAAACCCTATGGGCTCCTACAGAACACTGCAGGTGCCTACGGAACCCTACAGACCCCTACGGAACCCTACAGACACCTGCGGGCACTTACGGAACCCTGCAGGCCCCAACGGAACCCTACAGGTCCATACAGAACCCCACAGGGCCCTACGGAACTTTACCAGCCACTACGGAACGCTACAGGTCCCTACGGAACCCTGGAGAACCCTCCGGAACCTTACACAATCCCACGGATTCCTACAGACTCCTGCGGGCACTTACTCAACCCTAGAGGACCCTACGGAACACTGCCAGCTCCTATGGAAGGAACCCTACGGGCCCCTACAGAACACTACTGGCTCCTGCGGTACTCCAGAGGCCTCTAGGGAACCTAGGAAGCTCTACGGAACCCTATGGATCCTTACGGAACAGTACGGGCCCCTTCAGACCTCTGCGGGCGCTTATGGAAACCTACAGGACCCTACGGAACTGTACGAGACTCTACAGGCCCCTAGGGAACACCACAGGCCCCTACGGAACCCTACACAACCCTCCGGAAACATATGGCACCCTACAAGCTCCTACCAACCCCTGCAGGCACTTAAACAACCCTACAGGCCCCTATGGAAATCTACGGGACTCTACGGGCCCCTAGGGAACCCTATAGATTTCGATGGAACCCTATGAGGCCCTCTGGAACCCTACAGAATACTCCAGGACCTGACAGCACTCTACAAGACCCTTAGCAACACAACGGAACCTCACTAAAACCCTATGGGCTCCTACAGAACACTGCAGGCGCCTACGGAAACCTACAGACCCCTACGGAATACTACCAGCCACTACAGAAAAATATGGCCCCTACGGAACTCTACGGAACCTGGCAGAAACACTGTGGACCCCTACAGGCCCTTGCGGGCACTTGCAGAAATCTGCAGGAACCCACGGAACTTTATGGAACCCTACCAGCCCCTACGGAAGCCTAAAGACCCTTGCAGGCAGTTACGGAACGGTACAGGGCCCTAGGGAACTTTACCAGCCGCTATGGAACTCTACGGGCCCCTACGGAACCCTGCAGAACCCTCCGGAACCTTACAGAATCCCACAGACTCCTACAGACTCCTGCGGGCACTTACTCAACCCTAGAGGACCCTACGGAACACTGCCAGCTCCTATGGGAGGAACCCTACGGGCCCCTACAGAACACTACTGGCTCCTGCGGTACTCCAGAGGCCTCTAGGGAACCTACGAAGCTCTACGGAGCCCTATGGATCCTTACGGAACAGTACGGGCCCCTTCAGACCTCTGCGGGCGCTTATGGAAACCTACAGGACCCTACGGAACTGTACGAGACTCTACAGGCCCCTAGGGAACACCACAGGCCCCTACGGAACCCTACACAACCCTCCGGAAACATATGGCACCCTACAAGCTCCTACCAACCCCTGCAGGCACTTACAGAACCCTACAGGCCCCTACGGAAATCTATGGGACTCTACGGGCCCCTAGGGAACCCTTCAGATTTCGACGGAACCCTAGGAGCCCCTCTGGAACCCTACAGAATACTCCAGGACCCGACAGCACTCTACAAGACCCTTAGCAACACAACGGAACCTCACTAAAACCCTATGGGCTCCTACAGAACACTGCAGGTGCCTACGGAACCCTACAGACCCCTACGGAACCCTACAGACACCTGCGGGCACTTACGGAACCCTGCAGGCCCCAACGGAACCCTACAGGTCCATACAGAACCCCACAGGGCCCTACGGAACTTTACCAGCCACTACGGAACGCTACAGGTCCCTACGGAACCCTGGAGAACCCTCCGGAACCTTACACAATCCCACGGATTCCTACAGACTCCTGCGGGCACTTACTCAACCCTAGAGGACCCTACGGAACACTGCCAGCTCCTATGGAAGGAACCCTACGGGCCCCTACAGAACACTACTGGCTCCTGCGGTACTCCAGAGGCCTCTAGGGAACCTAGGAAGCTCTACGGAACCCTATGGATCCTTACGGAACAGTACGGGCCCCTTCAGACCTCTGCGGGCGCTTATGGAAACCTACAGGACCCTACGGAACTGTACGAGACTCTACAGGCCCCTAGGGAACACCACAGGCCCCTACGGAACCCTACACAACCCTCCGGAAACATATGGCACCCTACAAGCTCCTACCAACCCCTGCAGGCACTTAAACAACCCTACAGGCCCCTATGGAAATCTACGGGACTCTACGGGCCCCTAGGGAACCCTATAGATTTCGATGGAACCCTATGAGGCCCTCTGGAACCCTACAGAATACTCCAGGACCTGACAGCACTCTACAAGACCCTTAGCAACACAACGGAACCTCACTAAAACCCTATGGGCTCCTACAGAACACTGCAGGCGCCTACGGAAACCTACAGACCCCTACGGAATACTACCAGCCACTACAGAAAAATATGGCCCCTACGGAACTCTACGGAACCTGGCAGAAACACTGTGGACCCCTACAGGCCCTTGCGGGCACTTGCAGAAATCTGCAGGAACCCACGGAACTTTATGGAACCCTACCAGCCCCTACGGAAGCCTAAAGACCCTTGCAGGCAGTTACGGAACGGTACAGGGCCCTAGGGAACTTTACCAGCCGCTATGGAACTCTACGGGCCCCTACGGAACCCTGCAGAACCCTCCGGAACCTTACAGAATCCCACAGACTCCTACAGACTCCTGCGGGCACTTACTCAACCCTAGAGGACCCTACGGAACACTGCCAGCTCCTATGGGAGGAACCCTACGGGCCCCTACAGAACACTACTGGCTCCTGCGGTACTCCAGAGGCCTCTAGGGAACCTACGAAGCTCTACGGAGCCCTATGGATCCTTACGGAACAGTACGGGCCCCTTCAGACCTCTGCGGGCGCTTATGGAAACCTACAGGACCCTACGGAACTGTACGAGACTCTACAGGCCCCTAGGGAACACCACAGGCCCCTACGGAACCCTACACAACCCTCCGGAAACATATGGCACCCTACAAGCTCCTACCAACCCCTGCAGGCACTTACAGAACCCTACAGGCCCCTACGGAAATCTATGGGACTCTACGGGCCCCTAGGGAACCCTTCAGATTTCGACGGAACCCTAGGAGCCCCTCTGGAACCCTACAGAATACTCCAGGACCCGACAGCACTCTACAAGACCCTTAGCAACACAACGGAACCTCACTAAAACCCTATGGGCTCCTACAGAATACTGCAGGTGCCTACGGAACCCTACAGACCCGTACAGACACCTACGGGAACTTACAGATCACTGAGGGCCCCTACGGAACCCTACAGGTCCATACAGAACCCCACAGGGCCCTACGGAACTTTACCAGCCACTACGGAACTCTACGGGTCCCTTCGGAACCCTGCAGAACCCTCTGGAACCTTACAGAATCCCACAGACTCCTACAGACTTCTGCGGGCACTTAAACAACCCTACAGGCCCCTACGGAACACTGCCAGCCCCTATGGAAGGAACCCTACGGGCCCCTACAGAACACTACTGGCTCCTGCGGTACTCCAGAGGCCTCTAGGGAACCTACGAAGCTCTACGGAACCCTATGGATCCTTACGGAACAGTACGGGCCCCTTCAGACCTCTGCGGGCGCTTATGGAAACCTACAGGACCCTACGGAACTGTACGAGACTCTACAGGCCCCTAGGGAACACCACAGGCCCCTACGGAACCCTACACAACCCTCCGGAAACATATGGCAC
>NW_027415774.1:15000-17500 GCF_964106895.1 Numenius arquata | reverse complement strand
ACAGCCGCCCGCGCGCGGCGGGGCCGGGGGCGAGGCCCGCGCCTCCCCCCGACCTCTCTTCTCTCCCCGCCGCCGACACCCCGGCGAGACGAGCTCCGCCCAGCGGGCGCTCCGGGAGCGGGGAGCTTCGGAGCGCTCCCCGAGTCTCCATTTAGGGGGACGAAGGCCCGCACGCGGGGCCTGCGAGGCGCCCCAGCCGCGCCGCAGCGGCGCGCCGCGCCCCGCCGACCCGACCCGCCCCCCCCCGACGCCGCAAGGGCGAAGAAGGGGGGGCGGCGGCGACGGCGGCAGCGGCGGCGGCCGAGCCGGCGATTGATCGTCACGCGACGCTCAGACAGGCGTAGCCCCGGGAGGAACCCGGGGCCGCAAGTGCGTTCGAAGTGTCGATGATCAATGTGTCCTGCAATTCACATTAATTCTCGCAGCTAGCTGCGTTCTTCATCGACGCACGAGCCGAGTGATCCACCGCTAAGAGTTGTCTGCTTTTCGGCACCGCCCCGCGCGCGCGGGAGGGCCGGGACCGCTCCGCGGGAGCGGCCCCTCCGGACAGCGGCGGCCCGCCGGCCCGCCCGCGCCGCCGGCCCGCCCCCTCCGCAGGGGACGCGACGCGGCGCGGCGGGGCGAGAACGACGGGGCCGCCTCGCCTCGACTGACCGTACCGACACACGACGAGGAGAAAAAAAAAAAAAGCCCCGAGCGGCGAGGGCGCCGGGAGCCCGCGCTCCCGGCCCAAACCGGCGGAGACGAGCGCCTCGCTCGCTTCGGGGGGCGGCCCAGGCGCCCGGGCTCGGCCCGGCCTCCGCGCGGAGGCCCACGACGCCCCCGGCCGCGCCGCCTGCCCGCCTCTCCTCGGGGACGCGGGACGCCCCGCCGGCCCCCCCCGCGCGCGACGGCTCCGCCGCGCCGCGACGTCCTTCTCCCCTCTCCCGCGGCTCCGGCCCGCCCCGCCGGCGCCCGGCCGCGGCCTCCGCCGCCGCGCCGGAGGCGGCCACCGCCGGAGCCCGAGCCGGCGACGCGCCGCCCGCGGCCGCGCCGGACGGCGGCCCGCCGCCGCCTCGCGGCGGCCGCCCGCCCGGAACCGCCGCCGCCGCCGCTCCTCGCCGCCTTCCGCGGGCGCGCGCCGCGCGGAAAGCGGACGGCGCTGAGGCGGGGGCGACGCCCGCTCTCCCCGTTTCCACGCGGAGACCGGGAGCGGGACGCCTCCGCCCGCCCGCCCGCTCGCCCGGCGCCGCCGGGAAGGGCGGCGGGGGAAGGGCGGCGGACGGGGCCCGGGCCGGGACGGCCGCGCCTGGCGGCGGGCGCCCTCCGGCCGGCCGGCAGGCCGAGCGGCGACGCCGCCGCTCGGCACGGGGTGCCGCCTTCGCCGGCGCTCGGCGGCGGCAGACCGCCGCCGGAGCGCTCGCCGGGGCGGGGGACGGAGGGAGGGAGGGAGCGGAGCCGCGGCGCGCCGCAGCCGCGCCGCGGAGGCGCGGCGGCGCGCCTCCCGGGCGAGCCCCCGCCGCGGGGACCCGCCCGCCCCCGGCGGGGAGCCCGCGCTCCCGCCGGGGTCGCCCCGTTTCGAGGCGGGCGAGGCCGGACACGGCCGGCCGCGCCGCGGTCTCTCCGCCGAGACCGGTCCGCGGAGAGGGGGGGGCAGCGGAACCCCTCCCCGGCACGGCCGCCCGCGGGACGAGCGCGGGCGACGGCCGGCCGTCCGTCCCTGCGCCCGGGAGCTTCCGCGGAGAGACTCCAGCCCCCTTGCGCAGGACGACGACGACGGCGGCGCCGCCCGGCCCGACCCCCGGGCCGCGCCGAGCCGCCCGAGTCTTTAAACCTCCGCCCGGCCCCCCGCGGCCTTCGACCCCCTGTGTATCGCTACGGCGAGGGAGGGCCGCGGGAGAGCGCGGACGCTAGGTACCTGGCCCTGGGGTGAGGGAAACGACCACCTCTGGGCCCCGCGGGGGTGCCTCCCCCGCTGCCGCCTTCGGGGGAGCGTCCGCCCGCGGGGGCGCGCCCGACGTCCGCCGCCACAGCCTCGTCCTCCTTCCCGGGGCCCGGGGTTTCCCTCAGCAGCCCGGCGCTGCGCCCGGGAGGAGAGCCGCGGCTCGGGCCGCCCGCTCGCGCGGGAAGGCCGCCCGGCGGTCGCCTCGCCCGCCGGAGGGCGGCCAACGGCGGCGGCGCAGCCCTTCCGCCCCCGCCCCCCGCCCCGGCTCCCCTCGGCGGGGAGGATCGGGGCGCGGAGAAGAGACGGGGGACGCGCGCCGCCGCCGCCGCGCCGCCAGGCGCCCGCGCGCCATCCCGGAACGCCCGGAGACCCCTCGCCGCCTCGCGCGGCCGGGCCGGCAGGGCAGGCGCGGGGCCGGCTGCGCAGCCGCCCCCGGCCTGGGCGCGGGGAGAGCCGGGGGAGCCGCCTCCCCCGGCCCCGAAGGCCCTCGCTCTCGTCTCCCCGCTGCCCTCGCGGCCGGCCGCCGGCGCCGCTCGCCGCTGCCGCCGCTCGCCGCTTCCTTTCGGACCGAGCGGG
>NW_027415774.1:0-10000 GCF_964106895.1 Numenius arquata | reverse complement strand
CGAGGCGACGCCGCCTCGCCCGCCGGCAACCCTCTCTCCTTCCTCGGCGGCACCCCTGCTCCGGGACGGAGGAACGAGCCGACGCCGGCTCGGGAACCCTCCGCCCGCCGCCCCCCCCGGGCTGGCCGGCCACCGGCACCGGCCACCCGCGCTCTCCCCCGCGCCGCGGCGGGCTCCGGCTTAGGGCCGGAGGGAAAAAGGACGAGGCGACGCCGCCTCGCCCGCCGGCAACCCTCTCTCCTTCCTCGGCGGCACCCCTGCTCCGGGACGGAGGAACGAGCCGACGCCGGCTCGGGAACCCTCCGCCCGCCGCCCCCCCCCGGGCTGGCCGGCCACCGGCACCGGCCACCCGCGCTCTCCCCCGCGCCGCGGCGGGCTCCGGCTTAGGGCCGGAGGGAAAAAGGACGAGGCGACGCCGCCTCGCCCGCCGGCAACCCTCTCTCCTTCCTCGGCGGCACCCCTGCTCCGGGACGGAGGAACGAGCCGACGCCGGCTCGGGAACCCTCCGCCCGCCGCCCCCCCCGGGCTGGCCGGCCACCGGCACCGGCCACCCGCGCTCTCCCCCGCGCCGCGGCGGGCTCCGGCTTAGGGCCGGAGGGAAAAAGGACGAGGCGACGCCGCCTCGCCCGCCGGCAACCCTCTCTCCTCCTCGGCGGCACCCCTGCTCCGGGACGGAGGAACGAGCCGACGCCGGCTCGGGAACCCTCCGCCCGCCGCCCCCCCCGGGCTGGCCGGCCACCGGCACCGGCCACCCGCGCTCTCCCCCGCGCCGCGGCGGGCTCCGGCTTAGGGCCGGAGGGAAAAAGGACGAGGCGACGCCGCCTCGCCCGCCGGCAACCCTCTCTCCTCCTCGGCGGCACCCCTGCTCCGGGACGGAGGAACGAGCCGACGCCGGCTCGGGAACCCTCCGCCCGCCGCCCCCCCCGGGCTGGCCGGCCACCGGCACCGGCCACCCGCGCTCTCCCCCGCGCCGCGGCGGGCTCCGGCTTAGGGCCGGAGGGAAAAAGGACGAGGCGACGCCGCCTCGCCCGCCGGCAACCCTCTCTCCTCCTCGGCGGCACCCCTGCTCCGGGACGGAGGAACGAGCCGACGCCGGCTCGGGAACCCTCCGCCCGCCGCCCCCCCCGGGCTGGCCGGCCACCGGCACCGGCCACCCGCGCTCTCCCCCGCGCCGCGGCGGGCTCCGGCTTAGGGCCGGAGGGAAAAAGGACGAGGCGACGCCGCCTCGCCCGCCGGCAACCCTCTCTCCTCCTCGGCGGCACCCCTGCTCCGGGACGGAGGAACGAGCCGACGCCGGCTCGGGAACCCTCCGCCCGCCGCCCCCCCCGGGCTGGCCGGCCACCGGCACCGGCCACCCGCGCTCTCACCCCGCGCCGCGGCGGGCTCCGGCTTAGGGCCGGAGGGAAAAAGGACGAGGCGACGCCGCCTCGCCCGCCGGCAACCCTCTCTCCTCCTCGGCGGCACCCCTGCTCCGGGACGGAGGAACGAGCCGACGCCGGCTCGGGAACCCTCCGCCCGCCGCCCCCCCCGGGCCGGCCGGCCACCGGCACCGGCCACCCGCGCTCTCCCCCGCGCCGCGGCGGGCTCCGGCTTAGGGCCGGAGGGAAAAAGGACGAGGCGACGCCGCCTCGCCCGCCGGCAACCCTCTCTCCTCCTCGGCGGCACCCCTGCTCCGGGACGGAGGAACGAGCCGACGCCGGCTCGGGAACCCTCCGCCCGCCGCCCCCCCCGGGCCGGCCGGCCACCGGCACCGGCCACCCGCGCTCTCCCCCGCGCCGCGGCGGGCTCCGGCTTAGGGCCGGAGGGAAAAAGGACGAGGCGACGCCGCCTCGCCCGCCGGCAACCCTCTCTCCTCCTCGGCGGCACCCCTGCTCCGGGACGGAGGAACGAGCCGACGCCGGCTCGGGAACCCTCCGCCCGCCGCCCCCCCCGGGCTGGCCGGCCACCGGCACCGGCCACCCGCGCTCTCCCCCCGCGCCGCGGCGGGCTCCAGCTTAGGGCCGGAGAAAAAGGGTGAGGCGCCGCTCTCCTCACCCAGCCCATCATCGGGGGCCCTCCGGAGCCGAGGAAAGCCGCGGCAGGCTCTCCACTCCCCGGCCGAATCCTGCGGCACATGCCGCCAGGATTCCCTGTCCTCATCGGGTCCCCCTCCGGGACCGGGGAAGGTGCCCCGTCTTCCCCGGCCGTACGCGTTCGAGTGCCGGCCACTGCCAACTGCCGGTCTTTGTCCTTCCCTCCCCCGCGGGATCCAGCGCTCCACTTCGCCGGGAGACCCGCGGGCGCCACCTCCGCCTCGCTAGCTCCCCTCCGGAGCCTAGCTGCTATGCCGTTCCCCTAATATGGAGATACGGTTCATCGCTCCCGGACAGCGGCAAGAACGTAGGCTCTGCCCACCGGGGAGGAGCGCCAACCACGCCGACTTTTACGATGACGTAACTGGAGGCAGCGTAAAACAGCGACCCCTTCGGCTGCTGGAAGTAGCGCTGGGGACAAAAGGTCTACCCGCCACCCCGGAACAGCGCCTAAGTCCCGCCGGAGCGAGGTAGACCTGGCGACCGGCTGCCGAGGCGGGTCAAGCGGACAGCCCTGCCGGTCCCGGAGGCGGGTAGACCTGGACGCCCGGACCGGAGGCGGGTAGACCAGCGCGCCCAAGTGCCGCCGGAGCGAGGTAGACCTGGCGACCGGCTGCCGAGGCGGGTCAAGCGGACAGCCCTGCCGGTCCCGGAGGCGGGTAGACCTGGACGCCCGGACCGGAGGCGGGTAGACCTGGACGCCCAAGTGCCGCCGGAGCGAGGTAGACCTGGCGACCGGCTGCCGAGGCGGGTCAAGCGGACAGCCCTGCCGGTCCCGGAGGCGGGTAGACCTGGACGCCCGGACCGGAGGCGGGTAGACCTGGACGCCCAAGTGCCGCCGGAGCGAGGTAGACCTGGCGACCGGCTGCCGAGGCGGGTCAAGCGGACAGCCCTGCCGGTCCCGGAGGCGGGTAGACCTGGACGCCCGGACCGGAGGAGGGTAGACCAGCGCGCCCAAGTGCCGCCGGAGCGAGGTAGACCTGGCGACCGGCTGCCGAGGCGGGTCAAGCGGACAGCCCTGCCGGTCCCGGAGGCGGGTAGACCTGGACGCCCGGACCGGAGGAGGGTAGACCAGCGCGCCCAAGTGCCGCCGGAGCGAGGTAGACCTGGCGACCGGCTGCCGAGGCGGGTCAAGCGGACAGCCCTGCCGGTCCCGGAGGCGGGTAGACCTGGACGCCCGGACCGGAGGCGGGTAGACCTGGACGCCCAAGTGCCGCCGGAGCGAGGTAGACCTGGCGACCGGCTGCCGAGGCGGGTCAAGCGGACAGCCCTGCCGGTCCCGGAGGCGGGTAGACCTGGCAGCCCGGACCGGAGGCGGGTAGACCTGGACGCCCGGACCGGTCCCGGAGGTGGTAGACCTGGCAGCCGGCTGCCGAGGCGGGTAGACCTGGCAGCCCGGACCGGTCCCGGAGGCGGGTAGACCTGGCAGCCCCGACCGGAGGCGGGTAGACCCTGGCATCCCCGACCGGAGGCGGGTAGACCTGGCAGCCCGGACCGGAGCAGGGTAGACCTGGCCGACCGGTCCCGGAGGCGGGTAGACCTGGCAGCCGGCTGCCGAGGGCGGGTAGACCTGGCAGTCCGGACCGGAGGCGGGTAGACCTGGCAGCCGGCTGCCGAGGCGGGTAGACCTGGCAGCCCGGACCGGAGGCGGGTAGACTTGGCAGCCCGGACCGGTCCCGGAGGCGGGTAGACCTGGCAGGCCGGCTGCCGAGGCGGGTAGACCTGGCACCCCGGACCGGAGGCGGGTAGACCTGGACGCCCGGACCGGAGGCGGGTAGACCTGGCCGACCGGTC
Organism: Numenius arquata; assembly: GCF_964106895.1. NCBI lineage: Eukaryota > Metazoa > Chordata > Aves > Charadriiformes > Scolopacidae > Numenius > Numenius arquata. The sequence continues at coordinate 6,134 of NW_027415774.1, read as the reverse complement.
CCGGAGGTGGGTAGACCTGGCAGCCCGGACCGGAGGCGGGTAGACCTGGACGCCCGGACCGGAGCAGGGTAGACCTGGCCGACCGGTCCCGGAGGCGGGTAGACCTGGCAGCCGGCTGCCGAGGCGGGTAGACCTGGCAGCCCGGACCGGTCCCGGAGGCGGGTAGACCTGGCAGCCCGGACCGGTCCCGGAGGCGGGTAGACCTGGCAGCCCGGACCGGAGGCGGGTAGACCTGGACGCCCGGACCGGTCCCGGAGGTGGGTAGACCTGGCAGCCGGCTGCCGAGGCGGGTAGACCTGGCAGCCCGGACCGGTCCCGGAGGCGGGTAGACCTGGCAGCCCGGACCGGTCCCGGAGGTGGGTAGACCTGGCAGCCGGCTGCCGAGGCGGGTAGACCTGGACGCCCGGACCGGTCCCGGAGGTGAGTAGACCTGGCAGCCGGCTGCCGAGGCGGGTAGACCCACCCGGACCGGGACGGCGCGGCTGCCGTATCCCGGTTCTCCCAGGGTGGAAGGATTACGGGGGGGGCGGGTGGGGGGGGGGATTATTTATACCGTGTGGGTTTTTTTTTTCCTTAACTATCGTTCTCGCCCTCGTCCCCCGATTTAAAGAGTCAAGCGTTTCCGGTACTGGTACGCCCTGATGGGGATACAGCAGACCGAGCTGGGGGGGGGGGATGTTCGATTTTTTTTTTTTTTGGCTCTTTAATTTTCTCCCCCCTTCGCCTATTTCAAGATTCGGGCGTCTCTAATACAGGGGCAACCCTCACCCGGATCTCCCGGAGCGGCGGGGAGAGGGGGAAGAGGAGGGGCGCGGAACAGTTGTGATTTTTTTTTTTTTTAATAGTCGTTATTGTTGCTCTTATTACTATTACTGTTACGGTCGGTTTATTGCTCCTTATGATGATGAATTACCAGTTGTTAAATAATAATCTGTTTATTTTCCCCGACGCCGCTGCTGGCGGCAAGTCTGCCTGAGCAGACTCTGGACGCCTATTTCGCTCCCCGGCCGCCGGGATCGGCGAGAGCCGGCGGCCCCCGCCGCGAGCCGCCCGGCGCCCCGCCGCGACGCGAGCTCGCCGGCCGCCGGCGGACTCGGCGACCGGCGGCCCCGATCCGGCGGCGGGTGCCGGCGCCGCCGGGCGCTCGCCGGCTTTCGCCTCTCGCGGTGGGCTTTTCCGTTCCGCTCGGTTTTGGCTCGGGGGGGCTGCGAGGGGGGGCGTGGGGGGGGCTGAGGGCGTTGGGGGGGCTGCGCGTGTGGGCGCGCGCGGTGGGGCGGGGGTGCCGGGGCGGGTGCTTTTCCCCCGCCGCTTTGCCTCCCCGGCCGCCGGGGTCGGCGAGAGCCGGCGGCCCCCGCCGCGAGCCGCCCGGCGCCCCGCCGCGACGCGAGCTCGCCGGCCGCCGGCGGACTCGGGGACCGGCGGCCCCGATCCGGCGGCGGGTGCCGGCGCCGCCGGGCGCTCGCCGGCTTTCGCCTCTCGCGGTGGGCTTTTCCGTTCCGCTCGGTTTTGGCTCGGGGGGCTGCGAGGGGGGCGTGGGGGGGCTGAGGGCGTTGGGGGGGCTGCGCGTGTGGGCGCGCGCGGTGGGGCGGGGGTGCCGGGGCGGGTGCTTTTCCCCCCGCCGCTTTGCCTCCCCGGCCGCCGGGGTCGGCGAGAGCCGGCGGCCCCCGCCGCGAGCCGCCCGGCGCCCCGCCGCGACGCGAGCTCGCCGGCCGCCGGCGGACTCGGGGACCGGCGGCCCCGATCCGGCGGCGGGTGCCGGCGCCGCCGGGCGCTCGCCGGCTTTCGCCTCTCGCGGTGGGCTTTTCCGTTCCGCTCGGTTTTGGCTCGGGGGGCTGCGAGGGGGGGCGTGGGGGGGCTGAGGGCGTTGGGGGGGCTGCGCGTGTGGGCGCGCGCGGTGGGGCGGGGGTGCCGGGGCGGGTGCTTTTCCCCCGCCGCTTTGCCTCCCCGGCCGCCGGGGTCGGCGAGAGCCGGCGGCCCCCGCCGCGAGCCGCCCGGCGCCCCGCCGCGACGCGAGCTCGCCGGCCGCCGGCGGACTCGGGACCGGCGGCCCCGATCCGGCGGCGGGTGCCGGCGCCGCCGGGCGCTCGCCGGCTTTCGCCTCTCGCGGTGGGCTTTTCCGTTCCGCTCGGTTTTGGCTCGGGGGGCTGCGAGGGGGGGCGTGGGGGGGCTGAGGGCGTTGGGGGGGGCTGCGCGTGTGGGCGCGCGCGGTGGGGCGGGGGTGCCGGGGCGGGTGCTTTTCCCCCCGCCGCTTTGCCTCCCCGGCCGCCGGGGTCGGCGAGAGCCGGCGGCCCCCGCCGCGAGCCGCCCGGCGCCCCGCCGCGACGCGAGCTCGCCGGCCGCCGGCGGACTCGGGGACCGGCGGCCCCGATCCGGCGGCGGGTGCCGGCGCCGCCGGGCGCTCGCCGGCTTTCGCCTCTCGCGGTGGGCTTTTCCGTTCCGCTCGGTTTTGGCTCGGGGGGCTGCGAGGGGGGCGTGGGGGGGCTGAGGGCGTTGGGGGGGCTGCGCGTGTGGGCGCGCGCGGTGGGGCGGGGGTGCCGGGGCGGGTGCTTTTCCCCCCGCCGCTTTGCCTCCCCGGCCGCCGGGGTCGGCGAGAGCCGGCGGCCCCCGCCGCGAGCCGCCCGGCGCCCCGCCGCGACGCGAGCTCGCCGGCCGCCGGCGGACTCGGGGACCGGCGGCCCCGATCCGGCGGCGGGTGCCGGCGCCGCCGGGCGCTCGCCGGCTTTCGCCTCTCGCGGTGGGCTTTTCCGTTCCGCTCGGTTTTGGCTCGGGGGGCTGCGGGCGGGGGGGAGAGGGGGGCTGTGTGAGGTCTTTGCGGGGGGGGAGGGGGTTGTGGGTGTACGCGCGGCGGGATGGGGGAGATTTTCCCCCTCGCCGTCATTTTCCCCCTTCTCCCCTTCCCCCCCTCCGCGGAGCAGCGGGGCGGGGGAGCGGGGGGTGGGCCCGCAGCTGCGCGCCCTGCGCATGCGCGCGTGTCCCCCCCACCCCCCGCCCGCGGTTGAAAGGCGGGGGTTCCCGCCGCGCTAACGGTCGCGGGCTCATTGGCGCCAAAGGCAGGGAAGGGAAAGGAGGGGATGCCGCTGCGGCAGCAGGCGAGAGCGCTCGGCGAGCAGGCGGGGAGCCCGGCGCAGAGGTAGGCAGGGGAGAGGGCGTGCGGGGCGCGGTCTCTCTTTTCGGAGAAAATTCCCGCTTGGCTCCGGTTGCGGTTCTTTTCCTTCCTTCCTTCTGTCGGTTGGCAACCCGCGGCAGGGGCGGGCGGGCGGGCTGAAGGAGCGACCGGCCGTCCCCGCCGCCCGAGAAAGCAGGGCGGGAGCCGGGGCACGGGCAGGGCGGGGTAGAGACTCGGCAGCCGGGGTCAGAGACCGGTCGCGCCGCCGGGATTCCCCTCTCCCGCCGGGGCGCGGAGCCGGCGGGGGCTCCGCTGGGTCCTAAAGTCTCCCGTCGTCTTTCCCCGGGAGCGGCGAAACCTGCGGGCGGGAGGAGGAGCGGGTGGCCGGATTCGCCGTGAAGCGGGCGGTGGACGGGGGTGGGGGGGCGGCTTGAGGGCAAGAGGGGGGCCGGTGGGGGGGCGAGTTTCGCTCTCTGCGCGCGCGCGCGTCTGCCTCTGCCGCGCGCGAGGAGTTCGGGGAGGGGGGGGCTGTTGGGGGGTGCGGCGGCAGACGGGGGGGGGTTCGGGCTGGTGGGGGGGGCGAGGGGGGTCGGCGGGGGGGGATTTCCGCTCTTTGCTTTGCGTGCGCGCGTACCTGCCTCTGCCGCGCGCGAGGAGTTCGGGGAGGGGGGGGGCTGTTGGGGGGTGCGGCGGCAGACGGGGGGGGTTCGGGCTGGGTGGGGGGGGGTGGGGAGGGGGTCGGCGGGAGCGTGTTTCTCTCTGCGTGCGCGCGTTTTCTGCCTCTGCCGCCGGGATTCCCTTCTCCCGCCGGGGCGCGGAGCCGGCGGGGGCTCCGCTGGGTCCTAAAGTCTCCCGTCGTCTTTCCCCGGGAGCGGCGAAACCTGCGGGCGGGAGGAGGAGCGGGTGGCCGGATTCGCCGTGAAGCGGGCGGTGGACGGGGGTGGGGGGTGGGGGGGCGGCTTGAGGGCAAGAGGGGGGCCGGTGGGGGGGGCGAGTTTCGCTCTCTGCGCGCGCGCGCGTCTGCCTCTGCCGCGCGCGAGGAGTTCGGGGAGGGGGGGGCTGTTGGGGGGTGCGGCGGCAGACGGGGGGGGGTTCGGGCTGGTGGGGGGGGCGAGGGGGGTCGGCGGGGGGGGGATTTTCCGCTCTTTGCTTTGCGTGCGCGCGTACCTGCCTCTGCCGCGCGCGAGGAGTTCGGGGGAGGGGGGGGCTGTTGGGGGGTGCGGCGGCAGACGGGGGGGGGGTTCGGGCTGGTGGGGGGGGCGAGGGGGGTCGGCGGGGGGGGGATTTCCGCTCTTTGCTTTGCGTGCGCGCGTACCTGCCTCTGCCGCGCGCGAGGAGTTCGGGGAGGGGGGGGGCTGTTGGGGGGTGCGGCGGCAGACGGGGGGGTTCGGGCTGGGGGGCCTGCCGGGGCAGGCCCGCGTCCGTGGGCACGCGGTGGGCGGTGGCCGCGTGCGCGCAGGTGCGTGCCCGAGCGCGTGCGGCGGCAGGCGAGGGGTTCGGTTCCGGGGGCCTGCCGGGGGATGAGAGCGCGCTTGCGCGAAGCGAAAAGGCCCCGTAACGCTCTCGCTAACGTCGCCTTCTCTGTTACAGCCCGCCGGGTCGGCCGCGCCGATGTCCGGCTGCCACCCCGTGCCCGCCTGCGGGCGCGGCCGCTCGGCTCTTCTGCCGGTCGAAACCCCGTCCCTGGGAAAGCAGCAGCAGCAGCCGCCGCCGCCGCCAGGGCCGTGTGCCCGGGCAGGGGGGCTGCCGGAGAGCCGGGCCGCCCTCCTGAGAAACGTCCGCCGTCGGCGGGAAGGGTGAGAACTGCCGAGAGGACGGTAAGGTAAGGCCCCGGCGGGCCCGAGGCCAAGGGGGGGAACCGCTCCCTTCGCCGGCAGGGCGCCGTCGAGAGCCCCGCCGTCTCCCCCGGAGGGCTCGGCGCGCGTAAGACCCCCACGATCCCGGCCGTTAGAGCGTGCCCTGAAGGGAAGCCTCCCCCGGTCCTCCGTGCTCCGGTTGGGGGGGGGGTGGTGTGTGGTGGTGGTGGTGGGTGGGTGTGTGTGTCCAGTGCTTGGTGCCGGAGGCCGTCGGGAGAGCGACCGCAGCCTTCTCCGCCCGAGAGCCGCTGTCGGGAGGAATAGCCCTGAGCTCTCTTCTTCCTCATGCCCCCAGCCCCAGGTGCAGGCGGCCCCTCCGCGCCGAGGGCAGTTCTGTGGAGCAGCGTAAGCTAGCGTCCGGCTTGGAGATTCTCACGGCTGGCTTCTCTTCGGTACGTTCCAGTTCCTCAAACTTTTCCAGCGGGCGGGGGGGGGGAAGGGGGAAAAGCGCTTCTCCAACAGTCTGTCCCGGCAGCGCCAACAGCGTCGTGGGCCGGAGAACCCCGAAGGAGGCTCGTCTCGCCGCCTCACGGCATCGGCTCCGTCTGCGCCTTTCTTCGCGAGGGTTCCTCTAAGTCGGTCTCAGAAGCCGGGGTTACGGTGAGCTCGCTCCGGTAAGGAGCTCTTCCCTCGCTGCCTTCTGCCGTCGTCACACACGCGCCCCCCCCCCGCCGCTGCCTTCGGGCCGTCCGCCTAGCGGGGAAGCTAAAGAGAAGGCCGGCCGGCCCGCCCCGTATTTAAAAAACACGCTCGCGCTCTTCCCCACAGGGAGCTGCCGATCTCCCGCCGTAGCGATAAGCGAAGGGATTTCTCCGAGCCGCCGCGTGGCTCCCGAGTTCCTCCGGCTCACGAGAGGGTAGGTCTGGGTGGTGCGGGAGTCGGGAACGTATCCCGGGAGAGCGCAAGCGCCTGCTCTGCCTGCAGAGGCGTCTCTCGCGCGTCCCCCGGAGCAGACCGGGCTCTCGTTTTTCACCGGGCTCTCGCCGGGAGCGATTCCGCCCCTTTGGGCGGCTGGAGAGCGTTTGTCTCCTGCGTGTTAGGGTCCCGAGGGCGCCTCGAGGACCCCGACGACCTTCGCCTGGCACCTGCGCCTGCACCCACCCGCCGCCGGCTCGCCTCTCGGGACTCGGCTGGCGTGCCCGTCCCCGCCCGTTTCAAGGGGCGGAGAGGGA
>NW_027415773.1:0-2000 GCF_964106895.1 Numenius arquata | reverse complement strand
GGGGGGAGGGGGGGTGGCCTGTATCGTCAGTGCGGTACATCCTGACCTGCCCCGCCTTACGGGCAGCACGTGATGAGCGCGGCGTGATGACGTAATGATTACGTCCCGGTGCGGGGGGCGGCGGGGGAACATGCAACGAGCCGCCCGCCCCCCCAGAGCCTCTGACTGCGCCTGCGCGGGGCAGGACGGGAGACCGCGGGGCGGGGCCTACGGCGGCCACGCCCCTGGGGGGGGGGAGCGGTGTGCGCTCAACGGCTGGCGTCAGCTGCTATTGGCCCAGTATGACCAGTTACAGGCCCAGTACAAGTTTTTACTGGCCCAGTTCAACCAGTCACCGGCCCAGTACGATCAGTTACTGGCCAGTATGACCAGTTATCTGCCCCAGATGACCAGTCACTAGCCCAGTATTACCAGTTACTGCCCCAGTGCAACCATTTACTGGCCCAATATGACCAGTTACTGGCCCAGTTTGACAGTTACTGGCCCAATACGAACAGTTACTGGCCCAGTGCGACCAGTCGCTTGCCCAGTATGACCAGTTACCGACCCAGTATGACCAGTTAATGGCCCAATATGATCAGATACAGGCCCAGTATGACCCGTTACTGGCCCAGTATGACCTGTTACTGGCTGACTATGACCAGCTGCTGGCCCAATATGATCAGTTACTAGCCCATTATGACCAGTTAGTGGCCCAGTACGACCAGTTACTGGCCCAACATGACCATTTACTTGCCCAGCACCAGTTAGTGGCCCAGTATGACCAGTTATCGACCCAGTATGACAAGTTACTGGCCCAGTATGACCAGTTAGTGGCCCAGTATGATCAGATACAGGCCCAGTATGACCAGTTAGTGGCCCAGTATGATCAGATACAGGCCCAGTATGACCCGTTAGTGGCCCAGTATGACCAGAGAAGCCACAGGAAGAAGAAGGAGGTTCCTGAAAGTCTGGATTTTGGGAGGTTTGGGCTCGTTTGGGGGGGGGGGGGAGGGGGGCGTTTCCCCCGGGGGGGCCGGGGGCCGGAGCTCAGCCCTGGGTGCAGCCCCCGGGGTGTCCCCTCTGGGCACGGCCCCGTCCCCAGGAGACCGTGCCCCGGAGCTGCCCCTCGCAGGGCACGGGGCCACCGGAGTCCCCCTGGGGACACGAAGGACAAAGGGGGGTGTGTGTGTGGGGGGGGGGGGGGTGTGTGTCAGCAAAGGCCACCAGCGTCGGGCCACAAGCCAGAGGGGGCAGGGAGCTGTGTGGGGCTGTCCCAGTTTGGCCACTGGAGGGAGGGAGGGGGTCCCAGTTTGGCCACTGGATGGACTGAGGGGTTCCCAGTTTGGCCACTGGAGGGAGGAGGGGGGTGTCGCAGTTTGGCCACTGGAAGGAGGGAAGGGTTCCCGGTTTGGCCACTGGAGGGAGGGTGTATGTGTCCCAGTTTGGCCACTGGAGGGAGGGGTTCCCAGTTTGGCCACTGGAGGGAGGGTGTGTGTGTCCCAGTTTGGCCACTGGAGGGAGGAGGGGTTCCCAGTTTGGCCACTGGGGGGAGGAGGGGGGGGGTGTCCCAGTTTGGCCACTGGAGTGAGGGAGGGGTTCCCATTTTGGCCACTGGAGGGAGGAGGGGGGGGGTGTCCCAGTTTGGCCACTGGAGTGAGGGAGGGGTTCCCAGTTTGGCCACTGGAGGGAGGAGGGGGGGGTGTCCCAGTTTGGCCACTGGATGGACTGAGGGGTTCCCAGTTTGGCCACTGGAGGGAGGGAGGAGGGGTTCCCATTTTGGCCACTGGGGGGAGGAGGGAAGGGTTCCCAGTTTGGCCACTGGAGTGAGGGAGGGGTTCCCATTTTGGCCACTGGAGGGAGGAGGGGGGGGTGTCCCAGTTTGGCCACTGGAGTGAGGGAGGGGTTCCCATTTTGGCCACTGGAGGGAGGGAGGAGGGGTTCCCAGTTTGGCCACTGGAGTGAGGGAGGGGTTCCCATTTTGGCCACTGGAGGGAGGGAGGGGTTCCCAGTTTGGCCAC